>NC_140491.1:51463802-51491302 GCF_964271855.1 Acomys minous | reverse complement strand
AAACCTAAATTTATGTTATTTTACTAGTTTGCCCATGTTTATTAAACAAAGCCAAATTTAATGGTTACTACAAAAATAAATGTAATCCCAGAGGTTGATCAAAGATTTAGTCTGACCAGATGGAGCAAACTTAACGATTTTGACTTTCCACTCTGTTTTGCAACAAGAAAGGATGATTTTTTTCTTTCTTTCTTTGTTAGAGAAGCAGAGATCAAGCCATCCCCAGAGAAATGAGCAGGTGTGGTCATTTAAAGCGTGCCTGCTTGTATTATAGCGCAGCATAAGAAAAGTTTGAAATGGACTGAAAAGATCTGCTGAACAGTTTTAATGTGTCATCATAAATCCTATTTATGCAGTCTAGAGCTAACCAATTTGACAGTGAAGTGTAGTAGTCTACTCAAACCTAACCCTTGTCATTTTAATTCTGTTTTCTGTAGAAGGTGAATAGGTGAGCTTTGGTAATCCCTGCCTCTGGACAAGCATGGAATCCTTTCTTTCTTCCTTTCTTTCTTTTCTTTCTTTCTTTCTTTCTTTCGTTCTTTTTTTCATACTTGGTGCTAATAAGAGAGCTTAGCTTCCTGTCCCTTGATGAAAAGGTAATAGCCAAGTTCTTTTTCTTAGTTTAATATAAAACTAGGGAGTGTAGGACTATTTTGAAAAGCACTGAATAAAACATTTCATATTATAATGTATTTAGTTTAATTAAGGTCCAATCACTAAAACTGTATGAGATGCTGGCGCCAACACAAGCACAGTTTTATGCTGTTGGTGAAAATAAAGATTCAGACTTTGGGTTTTGTTGGTGGGTTAGAGAGAATTTTTATTCTAATTTTTTAAAATAGAGTCAGAATACACATTATATTGTTTGATACATTTTTAAAGCTTATTTCACGAAAATATAAGGAGAAGGACTTCCCAGTGCATATTTTCAAGTCCTGTTGCCAAGGCACCCCTGGGTGGGTGATGGCCTCAGAACCCACGCTGACAAGTTTCTCGTGTTCTAATTCACCTTCACAAATCCAGGGCACATTTTCTTGGCCTAAAGTAATGTCATTCTGTGACATGTGCGGCAAGAATAAAAGGGACCCCCCATAGCGGCCATTTTTTATTTGATTCCTAAGATCCCATGGCAGCCGAAAGAACAATTGAGTCAAGGTGAGGGTTGGGGAAGCTCGATGCTCTTATTCTCTGTGGAAGGAAACCAGTCTTTTTCTCCTTCCCTGTAAAAGCAGGGTCTGCTAGGAGCCTCTGGGGTGCCACTGCTGATCACTTTAATTACTACAGCTAAGGAGGATAAAATTAAAAGTAGCACCATTGAAGCAGTGGAAGAAAGCCTGCCTAGATGTCGCTGAACTGTGAAATATAAAAATTGCATACCAATACATTTTTATGGAAAGGAAACAAGGAATTACATTACTTATTCTAGAAGAGCTGTCCGTAACTCAGCAAGTTTTACTAGGGCCTCTCTCTGTAGCAGATCATAGACCATTTCGGCACGATAAGGGAAACGGCAAATGGTAGCCTCAAGACATGCTGTGAAAGGCTGAATATTTTTCAGTTTGGGTCCCAAGTTATTAGCTCTGACCCAGCTTCTGTGTGATATTTCCCGTCTGATGCATTGCAGTGCAGTCTCCTTGGACTTGACTTGGAGACGGCAGCGTAGCTACATTTCCCCTCGCTCCCAGGAGTTTCTAATTCAAGATCAGGACCCAGCTTTGAAATGAGTATAAACAAATTAGTTTGCGTCGCCAGTCTTCCTGAGTACCTTAAACAGGAACTGATTTGTAAAGAACAAGAACTTTAATATCACAATAATTATGGGGAGTGGCCTCAGAAGAGTAATAGAAGCCTAGACTATGTGAGACCATTGCTTTGAAAGTTCAAGACAACACTAAATTTGTTTCTTACCATGGCATTGGCAATGGGTACGGTGTTGAGCAGTGTATTTGTGAGATTCGGTTTCTATCAGTCAAGATGCCAGTTGCTATCACAGCACCAGGAAGAGCAGAGACAGACCATACATGCTGGGTTTTGTAACTTAGAAGAAGACACTGGTGGCTAGTCAGGCCTCCAAAATAAGCTCCAATCAGACTCTACCTGTAGTCCATCCACTTAGCAAGGCGAGGTTAACCTCCTAAGTCATTCTAACTCTGTAGGAAAAGGCAACTGTCTTGGACAGTAACTGACTGTCACCTTACTTAGTTTATGTAGTGAGAAGTAAACTGAAGATAGCTTTGCCGTTGAAGGCTTCCCTTCAATGGTGGTGGCCCTCTGAGCTTCTGCACCTTTCACTGATGATTTACTTATGGCAGAAGATCAATCCTTGTCTTATTTTGTGTGTAGAGGGGTCAAAAAATAAAAAAAAAAAATAACAAGACCACATTTCTGTACTTAAATTTAGGCAACATCATTAGAAATAATGCCAACATACCTGAGCAGTTTGCAATGAATGCTTTACTAAACCAATAAAATGGTAATTAGCACTACTCTCCAGTCATGTAGTCTTTGGACGTGAACAGTATAGCCATTTTTTAGTAAATGTGGTAAAATTGACAGATTTGTTGCCATCTATTGTTTAACTATTGCCAAACAGACTGTGTGTGGTGCTGGAAATTGAACTCTAGGTCTCATGCATGCCATGTAAGCACTCAGTAACTGAGTTGTACCCCCAGTTTCTCTGATCTTACTTTTAATGGAGCTTACATATAGAAGAATATTCTCATAAAGAAACTGGAAATTTAGGACTACCAATTAAGCTAAAATTGTTAATGCAATCAGTGGATACAATTGTATATTTTTCCTTCATGTGTTTTTGTGGGATGGAGAGCCATGGTGTTAGGGAGGGATTGAACCTAGAGGTTTTCCCAAATGGACAAACGCTCTACCACCGAGCTGCATCCCCATGACTTTTAACTATTATCTTTTATTTTCTCAGTTGGTTCTTACGGGTGAGAAAACAAACAGCACAGATATGCCGTCCCACTGGAGAGCTGTGGGCCCAAGCAAAATTGTCTCTGCGGTATAAGGACATTAGTAGAAAAGTAAATTACGGCAATCTGATGGGGAACTAGCACTCTGTCAATCAGGCTCAAGATTTTGCGCTGTGTCTATAAACTTTGTTTACTGTGGGGTTTTATGAGTTGTAACCTGCCCTTGCAGTCTGTTAATGAGGCTAAATCTTGCTACTTGAGAATTGAATTACAGCACACCTCTGGGCTAATGGTTATAAACAGTCCCACCAGGGCTGCATTCTGATTTGTTCATTTGCATTTTTCTATTGTGTAGAGAACAATAATGGGTAAATAAGTATGAATAAACAATTTACATAGAAATGGGTAAAGTGTAGTGATTGGTATTTATACTTGTTTTAAGAAATGGTTGCCTACTTTAAGTCACACTTGTGGTGAGCTCTCAGTAACATTTGGGAGGTTGTAGCTTGTGAGGGGGAAAATAATAGGTTCCCATTTTGTACCTGAAAAGGTAGAAACATTTATTTTATTTTAACTCAGTTAAAATGACCAATTCATCTTACTTAGAATCATCATATCCTAGCTCTGTAAGGAATTATTATTCATGTAATGGAGTTGGCTTAAATCTTGTTGCCCGCAGCATACGATATGGTTTTTATTAATGCTCCTACTCGCGTTAAGTTTGAAGGATGCAGGTTATTAGTAAAGGCTAGGTCTTTCTCAACTTGGTCATGTAACTTGATATTTTGGGGTTTGTTTTGGGTTTTCTTCTTTTGTCTAAGTTATTGGGGTGGGGGGCTTATGCACATGCCCCAGCGTGCTTGTGGAGGGCAGAGGGCGGAGCAGATAGTCGGAGGAACAACGTGCTTTCCACCAGGTGGGTTCCAAGAATCCAACCCAAGTGTCTTTACTTACTGAGCCATCTCACCTGCCTCTTGATTCTGTTTGTTTTAATCTCATTGTAGCCCAGGCTAGCCTAGAATTTACATGAACTAAGGCTGCCCTTTAATTCCTAACTCTTGCCTTCAGCTCCTACATTCTGTGATTATAGATATGAGCCATCGCATCTGTTTTAAACTTGACATTTTGGGGATCAATAAATGTAACAGTTAAGAGCAAGGGTTGTAGAATCAAACATGGCTTGATAGTGGATGTTCGCTGTGTGGCATTGGGACCTGAAGCCTGCTGTTATTAGTTTAAAAGGGTTGGGCATAAGAATTAAATGAAATAATGAATATAAAGTATTTAGCACATGAAAGCTCAGGAAATATAGTAACTAATATCTGTTTATTGATAGTGTATATTCAGAGTTCAGAAAGACTGCTAATAAGTGAAAGAGTTTTGTACATCATCTTTGTATCTTCAGTCTTACCCTGTGCGTTACAAAAGAGCTTGTTTCCAAAGGCCAAGGAGATTCCCTGCAGTGTTAGGCCTCCCTTTTGCCTTTCTACTGTCCTACCCCAAGAAGTTAGCATCTCGCCTCCGCCTTGCCTTCTCCTACAGTCACGTTAAAATAACATTATTACACGAGGGATTTGCTTACATTATAGAAAATTAAAATACAGACACCACTTTCAGGGTGTCCTTGTTTTGAGTCAGAGTCCTGCTACGGAACCCAGGCTCACCTCAAATTCAAAATCCTCCTGCCTCCACCTCCCAAGTGCTTCAGATTCAGCTGTGAGCGTCCTCAAGTCGCTGTGCTGCACATGCTGAGCTCAGAGGACCCCACTGTAACAGTACTGTATATTCCCAACAGCCCCCCCTTCTGTGTGCTTGTGAAATGTCCCCTCATCCCTTGTCAGTCCTGCTGGTTCTGTGATCACATTAATATTTCCCTGAGCCACTGAACAGTCTCTTTCCCTGATGTGTCTAAGATAATGTGTAATTCTGTGCTTGTGGAGGTTGGCTTGGGGGCAGCTTTCTGGCTGTGTTGTTTATTCTGTTTCTCTGTCCCCTGTGTTTATGGATAAAATAGAAAATATAAACACTTGTGCTAGAGTGTTGTAAGTAGTATGTACACGTATGCCTCCTATCAAAACACAAGATGATATGTGGGTGACCCAGGGTTAATGACGATAATACCAGCCTCTGGATTAAAGATCTCAAACCTTTGATCAACGTATGGCTCCTTATGTGTCTTCTTGAGCTCACAGATTTTGTGAGTCATCATACTTTAAGTTGTACCATCATACTGAGTTTTCATTTATTCATGCATGACTTCATGTATTTAATTCATTGTAGTCACTGTTCTTTTTGATAGTTAGAGGTGTGTCAGTTTGTCTTCCAAGAACTTCAAAGTGTGTCTCTACACCTACCTGACACATCTACTCTGACTAATTCTTGATGATGCCAAAAATTCTTGGGTTTTTGTTGTTGTTGTTGTTGTTTGTTTGCTTGCTTGCTTGTTTTTTATACAAGCATACAAAAATACTTTTTTGGTTTTTCAAGGCAAGGTTTCTCTGTGTAGCCTTGGCTGTCCTGGACTCACTTTTTAGACCAGTCTGGCCTCAAACTCATAGAGATCCTCCTGCCTCTGCCTCCCTAAGTGCTGAGATTACAGGCGTGCGCCACAGCACCTAGCTTTAAGAAATTACTTTTAAAATGCCCCGCTTTGAGTCCCACCTGTCCAATTTCTGCCTTGTCTACCAAGCCTGACTGCCCCTCTTAAATTTTCTGAATAACTTGCAACATTCACTGTGATAGGTTGTTTTTATTTGTTTCTGAGACAGGATTTCTCTGCATAAATCCCTGGCTGTCCTGGAACTCTTGTGTAGACCAAGGTTGTCCATGAACTTAGAGAAATCCTCCTGCCTCCCCGGTACTTTTTCTTGAAAGCCTTGTCTTTGATTTTCATGATCCGTTGATGTCCTTATTCTCTTCGGCCACACCTGCTTACATAGGTACAGGTGGTCGCCATATTCTGACCAGTGGCTTCCTTATTTCTTTTCCAGCTTCCGGGTGTTCATCCATCAACACTGTAGCCCTAGCTTTACCTCACGCCAAAGCATCTGACTCTTCCCAGCTCACTACTGGCACTTCTACTCGGATGTCCCGTCACCTCTTCACACCCACCCTCTTTTAACCCAAATGTTTGCTCCTTATGGCTTCTGTCAGTTTTTCTATTTTTATTATAAATCCACAGCTGCAGTTCCTATTCCATTTTAAACTTCTAAGTCATATTTTCCTTCTTCCGTCTGCATCTCTAACCACAAATTGGTACAGAAGTTGATTCTGTCTCAGATAGTTTCCTGCATTTCTCTTCTCTATTTCTTTCAGCTTTTCCTCTACCTGATGGTCGCGACAGCTTCACTGGGCTGTTCATAAGCCTGCTAACTCTTCCAGTTCTGTGCCAACTTATATTTCATTCAGTGTTGCTAGAATAATCTTTTATTCCCCTGAACTTAAAAAAAAATATGTAGAAACAAACAAGATAAAAATACCAATGCACCAAAACACCTTCCTGCTCCTTTGGTGTGTTTTCTCTCAATAGGCTCTTTTGTCTTCTTTTCTTAAAGGCAACGTTGCTCTTAACATCCTATTTTCACTTGTAGCAGTTGCCATAGCCAGACTACATTGCTCTCTGTCAGTCCCAGGTTCCATCATTCTGCAGGGGTGACACAAAAGCTGCGATATCTTTTGTGTGCCCCTTAGCCAGAAATACTGTTTCAAAAGTTATAATGAAGTATTGCTTTTAAAAAAAGATTTACATGTGTGTCTTAGTTTTTTGTTTTGGCTTGGGGTTTTCTTTTCCTTATTGCTGTGTAAAGTACTCTGACAAAAGCAACTCAAAAGAGAAAGGCTTGATTTCAGTTCCTCAGAACAAGTATAGTTCACCATGGTGGGTAAACCCAGGGGAGCTGGTCACATTACAGCCTTAAGGTGGAAGAGAGCAGGGAGTGCTCACAGGACAGTGGGCTCCCTTTCGTGTCACCTCAGGAGGTGAGTGGCACCATTCACGGTGGGCCACTCCTCTAACCCAGCTAATGCAGTCAGCCATCTCTCGTGGGACTGCCCGAAGGCCGGGCTCCCACTGCTGCATTCTCTCATGTTGATGGTTAATACCAGTGGTCGCTCATATGTACAGGACACTACAATGACAGGGGAAGGAGCACTTCATTCCACCAGCGAAGGGACAGGGATGTCAGAGGAGGCTTAGTGGATTGAGCTGGATCTTGAAGACTGAGTAGAAGTTAAATGATATGAGGGAACCATGTCCAGGAAGAGGAAATGATCTATTCAAAGCCACGGGTGGGGTGTGTGTGTGTGTGTGTGTGTGTGTGTGTGTGTGTGTGTGTGTGTGTGTGTAATATGTATTTATATATGTTCAATTCAGTTCAATTGAAAAGATGTTCAGCGTTCAGTATGGACAGATGTTTTATGGAGGGGAGGGGAGGAAAAGTTCGAGAAGAGAGCCGTACAAAGATACTGGAGCCCGATTATTGTAGGTTTTGCCTTATTTCATAAGCTTTAAAGCTTACCAAGAAATTTCTCTTTGTATTGGCAATTCTCTCTGTCTCTCTCCCGTGTGTGTGTGTGTGTGTGTGTGTGTGTGTGTGTGTGTGTGTGTTTATACAAACACTGAATGTATGTGCCTTGTATGTTCACACAGAGGCCAGAGAAGACATCAGAAGTCTTCTTCTATCATCCTCCACCTTGGAACCTGGACCTAGCAAGCCCCAGCAATCCCCCTGTCCCCGGGCCCCGCAGTGCATAGGCTGTGCAGTTGGATGGGGCGATCACACCTGGGTTGGATAGTGCCTGAGTCAGGCCTCAGGCCCTCGCAGTAGCAGAGGCTCTCTTAACCGCTGAGCCATCTCTCAAGCCCCTGCTCACAGTTGTTAATAACCCTCTTAAGTAGTCAACAGCTACCCTACCTATTTGTTGCAGATTTTAGTAATTTTAAATTCAAAACTTTTAATAGGCCTTATCGTTGTTTTTTTCTTTATTGTGCATCTAGGAGGAGGTGTAGCAAAAAATAATTTCATATCACCATTATGTTATCCTTGGTGCTTTTTAAGTTAGAACCGTTAACTGATCTATTATCTTCACTCATACTTTATGGGAAAAAGCCCTTCCCGTGTGAGATCCATGTCAAAAAAGCTGTATTTCGTATCTAGGTGTCTGTTAGACCATGCTCAGTACCTTGATTAGAAAGCAGCCAGTTAAATTTGATTCCTAAAAAATAAATTATGAATTAAAATTCTATCCTGATTATTGGGACTTTCTTCTCTAAGTCTGTTCTTTTATTAATAATTTCTGCCTTTTTTTAATAATATATGTTTCTTTTTTTTTTTTAATTTAAACTTGTGGCAGATATTTTAGCACAATGATTTGTAAATGTTTTAAGGAGCTGATTCTAAGATGTCTTTAAAAACGGTGTGACATCCAGCTGATGCACAGCATCCTGTTTATAATGTGGGCCAAGCACCATGCTGTAGCCGGCCCCTATCACGATGATCAGATTGAAAATGAAATTGCATTTCTGTCAATTACTGAGTTGGCAACTGTTCAATATATCTTAGCAGCAAGATGAAGAGAGACGTCGGCAGCTGAGAGAGAGGGCTCGTCAGCTAATAGCAGAAGCTCGATGCGGAGTGAAGATGTCAGAACTCCCCAGCTATGGCGAAATGGCTGCAGAAAAGTTGAAAGAAAGGTCAAAGGCATCTGGAGGTGAGCTAAAGAATCGTGTGGCATAGTCTACAGAGAACCAGCGCGCCTTTCAGGACTTCTTATTCTTACTTCAAAATGTTATATAAAACTGCAAACTTTCTTACCTCTTGATACAGGTTTTTTATTTGTTTGTTTGTTTGCATGCTTGTTTATTTGTTTTAAGCTAGTGGAAGTATAGTAAATCAGAAGACAAATGTTATTTTTCCCAAATCAACTTTTGCCTTAATTTTTAACGTAAGCATCATTCTTTAGCTTGGACATGGGCCACAGGCTGTGGTCCTGGCTCTTAGGATGTGCACGCTGACGGTGGGATGGTTTCAAGCTTGAGGCTCGCTTTGGCTGCAGAGCTAGACCCTATCTCAGAAACCAAAAGGAAAAGGAGAAGGGGAAAGGAAAGAGAAAGAAGAGGCGATTACACTTTCTAGGTTTACGATATCCCTTGATGCCTCATTGTTGGAAGAGAAGGTGAAATGCAGCCAAGTCCTTAAATGTCTGGACTCTTGGGCTTGCTAGTGATGAGCGTTTCCATGGGAAACCTGGTCTGGCTTTCTGCTGGGGATTGACCCCAGGCCTTGTGCATGCTAAGCAAGCATCTTGCCACTAAGCTTCAGCACCAGCTCCAGGACTTTCCCTTTGAATGAGCTCTTTTAAGTGATATTTTTGTGCTGGTGAGATGGCTCAGCTGGTAAAAAGCATTTCCTACCGCACCTGCTAACCCAAAGACAGTCCTTGCAACACATACAGCATAAGGGAAGAACCAATTTTTAATCTTTGCCTTTGACCTCCATGTGTGAGCTGAGGTACAGTCAACTCCTTTCCCTGCACACACATAAAATGCAATAAGACATTTTTTGAAGTCGTTTTAGTGAGCTGTGGTGGTGTATACTTGTAACCTCAGCACTGGGAGATAGAGCTAAGAGCAAAGCAGGCCTGGGCCACAGGAGACTCCCAACAGCCCAATACAGAAGAAATGTTGCCATGTTCCTCCTCAGCTTCCCTTAGGCCGTTCCTTTTGACGCAACTCTGAAAGGGTCATCTTCAGTATTTTCAGGTTACCCTGCGCTCAGGGTTAAGACAAAGACCATGTAAATGAAAAGAATTCTTGTTTTGCATCTCAGTGCTCAACTTGGTCATCCTTAACTTGAAACTGCACTTTTTTTTTTTAACCTGAAGTGTATTCAGAAGGCCTGTGATGCTCTTACTTCAAAGATATATAACCTTTTTATATAATAAAGCACGGCAGGCAGCTGTCCTTCGTTAGCCTTAGAGGATTATTAGCCTGAGAAGTTGGCGAATAAACCTTAGAGCACTGCAGCAAAGGAAAGGTCCTTCCAGTTCAATAGTAAGTTTCTTCAAAGTAAGCTAAACGTGACTGTTACGATTTTTGACCAATTCCTTATAGTAAAAGCTTCGTATTGTAAGATGACAGTTAAAGATACTAAGAATAAATTTGTAGTTATGGCACAGGATATGCTGGCTGCCTCTGCACATGCTGCTGTCTCTGGGATACAGCCCACATCAAGGGCTTCAGAGGTAGTTCAATGGTAGAGTGTTTCCCTAGGACCAACCCCACCCTAGGCTCATTCGCTGTTACTGACACACACAGACACGCACATATGGAATAGACAAAATAAAATGTTGACATCTATAGACCCTCTCCTCAGATGAGAAAACTTAAAATAAGAAAAGTCAAGCCCAGTTGCAAGTGTATATCAGGGTTAGACTAGACCAAGAGCCTGTTTCCGTGTTGCAGCCAGGACTGGAGCTCTTCCTACAGTGGGGTAAAGCAAGGCCTGGATTCGACACCACTGAGCAGCCAAAGAAAATAAAGAGTGAGAGTGAAGGTTCACGCTGTTCAGTACCACGGTGAGCTTTTCTCTTATCTCTGCTCACCTTCATTCTACATGAGCACGTCACGGATGAGAAACAGTGCTCGCCAGAGTCTGTCTGGCTTGTTTCACTTAACATACCGATCCCATTTCTGCCCACGTGGTAAAAACCGATAAGGTGTTCATGTTTGTGTGGTTCAATCCTATTCTGTTGACTGTATGAGCATCTTATTTAATAATTCCTGGGTGGATACCATGACCCTGTATCTCGGCAATTTGTGGTTACTACAAAACCATGAAAGTGCAGAGTTAAAAAACAATAAGAGCTAAGATTGGCCTGAGGCAAGTAGAGTGGGCCTGTTTGTTCTCTGTCCTCAGCAGTGAGTGTTGGTTAGTGTCCACAAGGGAGCAGATATAACACTGTCTTCCCTCGCCTTGGCATCCTGCACTGAGGATCCTGTGAATTGGAAACAAGCCTTCAGGAAAAAGTAGAACAATCAGTCTTCCTGAAATTCAAACATTTGTGTATAGTACCTACTTGCCTAGCAACTCCAGCCAACTGTCCACGCCAGAAGGCAGCGGACTGGCTGAAATGGCTGGCGTGAATACCACCTGGCTGCCATGTGGCTCCTCGGCTCCTTCCTTGTAGTCTGAAAGCAGCCATAGCTTTATCTGCTCCTCAGAAGTGGTGGGGTGGATTTTGCCCCTGGCCAGTAGTTTGCGGACCCTACAACATACCCAAAATTTACATGGATTCATAAGCATCCAGTTCTGGTGATAACCTGGGGTAGTGGGAATCACTAAATGTGTTGGGCCAAAACAAAATCGTAAAGAGTTTCAGTGATTGTTATTTCCTTCTGTTGCAACTATAATACTTATTTTGCAATTTTTCTACTGTGTAGTCTCTGTAGAACTTCTAAAGTTGTGAAATTTATAGAGACCTTAGTTGAAAATTAAAAAACAAAAATAGAAAAAAAAACAGGATAAGTGAGAAACTTCTTTCTGAATTTTTTATTTTTCTGATTATATATATGTTGGTTTTTTATTTTTCCTTTTGTTTCTTGTTTGTTTGTTTTGTTTTGAGACAGAGTTTCTCTGTGTAGCCCTGGCTGTCCTGGACTCACTTTGTAGACCAGGCTGGCCTCGAACTCACAGAGATCCACCTGCCTCTGCCTCCCAAATGCTGGGATTAAACGCATGCGCCACCACCGTCCGGCCCTGATTATATTTTTAATGACAGCCTAGGTTTCTTTTCTTGGCATTGTAGATTTTTCTTTTTATCACCAGATATCCTGATTCCATTCACCTATAAAGAAAGAGTAGAAGATTGCCTGTGTAGCTGTGCTACAGCGGTACACGCTGTCAGGCTTTACGTAGCTCGTAGGATTGTGCGGTGTAGCCCGCACATGTCTTCACTCTCCATTGCATAGCTGATGTCTCCTTTTTCCCACACATGTAACCCAGAGCATGTGGCCGTCCCTTGTACTCACTTGCACTTATGTAGTGGATCTCTACTTCTGTTTGTGCCGTGCTTAGCTACTAGATTTTCTGTGATCAAGCACAAGGACAACTGTGTTGATTGGTGCGTGTGTAGCTACATAGCTGTCGATGTAGCGTCTCTCAGTCCACACATGCATGTACTTGAGTCCTGCTAGAGTGTACTAAGCTATTCCCACGGGTAGGGAAATGTGTTGTACTAACTGCTGAAAATGGTTTAAAGTTCATTCCAAAACGGGCTAGTGCCTGGAAAGTAAAATCTCATTCATAAGATAATCTGATAGAAGATCAATTTTCATTTTTGTCTTCCCAAATAATAACCATTTTACAGAAGTCCAGCAACACGTATATAAATACTGAATTAATTTATCTAGATGATTGGTGAGTGGTAATATAAATGGAGGTTTTTGGGGTTTTTTTTTTTTGGTTGGTTGTTTTGTTTCTGGAAAGAGCACATATGTCACCTGCTTAACAGGACACAGGACTTGGAAACTTACAAGGACCCATATCAAACCACATTTCTGCTCTTTGCCACTTTCCGCCTTAAAACCATACCCCAGTAGCCAATTGGTTTCAGATACTGATGTGGCTTCTTTAGGTTAGGCTCCCCGGCCTGCTTCTGCAGGCCACACTCCCACACCCGCCTGCGTAGCACACTCCGATCCCCAGGCCGCGCGGTGCTTACTGTTCCTGCCATATGGACGCTGTGTAATATGTACAGGCCCCAAGGTGCTGCCACTGCCGCTTGTGAACTACACGCATTTGACAGTTGGCCAGATGTGATATTTTGGCTGAAAACTACATAATGTTGCGAAGCACCGTGATCATGTCATTGCCACCACCTAGTCCTAGAGCGGCACATCCAGCCCTCTGGCCTCTCTCTGCTTCTGCCCTTCAAGCCTTGCCTTCTGCTATCTTCCTTTAAGTATGCCCGAGCAAACTGACTTGGCAGCGTTCTCTGAGCAGAGCCTCCCTTCCTTCCTGCTTGCATGCCTGTGCCATGCCCTCCCCTTAGCTGACCTAACTGAAAAGTTAGTACTTCCAAGAAAGAAACTCTGGTGTCATTGGCAAAAAGCAATCTTGTTATCTTTTGAATTGCTCTGTACCATATTTCTACCCCATAACTCACATCCTACATGGTATTAGGGTCACTTCAATGGGTTTGTTTTAAGTAGAATAAATATCATAAAAAACATACTATCTCCTCAACAGCTAGCACGGTGCTTTGCAAGTTAGCAGGACACTATATGGATCAGTGGTTCTCGGCCTTCCTCAGGCTGCGACCCTCGAATGCAGTTCCTCATGCTGTGGTGACCCCAGCCCTAAAATTATTTCATTACTACTTAAGAACTACAATTTTGCTTCTGCTACAAATCATAATGTGGGTGTCTCATATGCACCCCAATGGGGTTGCAACCCACAGGTTGAGAACCGCTGATGTAGGGGTTGATTTCTTGGTTTGGTTTGTTTTTTTTTGTTTTGTTTTTTGTTTTGTTTTGTTTTGTTTTTAGTAAAAGGATGAGCGCTAAATTTTGTACTTTGGCTCCAGATTAATCGTGGTGAGTAATAATAGTGGTGACTGATTGGCAACAGCCAAGTGTAACTAGCTGTCCTGAAACCATTCATAGGTAAGGTCGCTGGCACAGATTACCTCAGAAGAGTGTTTGACTACCTTTTTTAGCACTGGGGAGTATTTGCTAACTCATTCACCAGGCTACAGAATTATCTGGAGGAGAGGTTTTCAGGAGTGTGAAGTTAAGGTGTTCACCTTCAGGAAAGCGGGAAATAGCTGTGTGGGCGTGGTGACCAGCCCTTAGGTGATGCAGCCACACTGTAGAGCTTCAGCAGCCTCTATGAGGCAGCAGGGCAGCGCTTCTGGTATCTGCCCTTCCGCCTCCGCCAGGAGGAGGCACCTGTCAGCCCTTCTGTTGTTTTTTTCTTCTAACTGGCTTGTCCAGTAGACAGGGATATGTTAAGTGTAGCTCTTCTCAGCCTTCTTGGTAGCGACTTGGGAAGGCCAAAATCAAACAAGGACGTGCTTATGCATTGATGTCTAATAAACGATAATTATAAAACTTGGAGCTTTGGATGGTTTTTTATTATATCAACTTTATTTTCATATATTACTGTATTAGAGATTATTAATAGATTATACAGTAAAACACAGGACTTAATGAGTTCAGTGATTCAGAGACAGAGGGTGGCAAATTGTCAAAACCTCTGCATCTGCTTTGATGTGATAATTCAGCTTTGACGTAGAATGTAAAATACAACTGTTAATCCACTAGTGAAAAGGTGGTTTAAAACTGAGTTCTTAACTTACTTATCTGTCAGACTTCAGTTTGAATAAGCTGTCATTGAAATATTATTATTATTTTTCTTCTTTAGAGTTGAGGACAAGGGCTGTAAAATATAAATGATATACTAACATTATTGCTACATGTTCTTACAGATGAAAATGATAATATTGAGATAGATACTAACGAGGCGATCCCTGAAGGCTTTGTTATAGGAGGTGGAGATGAACTTACTAATATAGAAAGTGACCTTGATACTCCCGGTAATTTCACATTATAAATGTCTTGTGTCCTGTTGCATGGCAAACTTTATGGTTATAAATATTTTTATATCATTGATAATAATGGATTTTTGTAGTCGTTCTACATCTTATGCCCTCATGAGAATCATTTACTCCAATCCGCCTTCCATTAATTTTTGTTACTCTGTTTTCAGTTGAATGCTCAAATAGCTCAACAATGTCTACTGAGTGGTGTGACGTAGGTTCCTTCATCACTAAGGGGCTTCCTCACTGCTTCTGTATTTTGATGTGCTCTTGTACGCTACGTGTGGAGTAGCTGTGGACTAATGCAGATCAAATCTACACCCAAAGATCAGGCTCACTTCTTTAGAATTGATAATGGTGGCACTGGGTATGTTGGTGCGTAAGGCCAAGGCAGGAGGGTGAGTGAGTTCCAGGGCCAGCATGGACTACACAGTAAGCTTGAGACCAGCCTGGGCTCTATACTGTGAGACTTTTCTCACAAAATAGGTAGTCTTAATTGTGTTATTTTTACAATGTTCTTGCTTATTTCAGTATTATTACTGTTTTGCATATGCTGAATAGTTGATTCCAGTAGGACACTTTGAAAACTCCTGTTACACTACAGTTAGATTACTGTCACACCATCTGCCATCCATCTTTACTCTCCTCACAAAGCGCATAGGTGCTCTCTTTAGGTGTGCGTTCTGTGTGCCTTGCCTTCATTCGTAGCAGCGGGTAGCAGTCGAGAGCTTTATCTACCAAGTGGCTCCAGAAATGGTTCTCAAGTTGAATTCTTACAGCAGAACAACTCTGGCCTTCTAAAGTCTCCCACGTGTCCTCCCTGCAGGACATGAGCGGGTGGCAGCAGCACCCTCCCCACTTTTGATGTGTCCTAGTGACTGGCCTACTTTGTTTCTGCCCCTTCTGCTGCTGCTTCGTCTCCATGACACAGTTGCCGGGGGTCTTCTTGGCCAGAGCAGCCCTGAAGAGAACACACGGCCTTTCATCAGCACCTCCTGTATGACTTAGTACCAGGATGTTCTATCCCTATAGAGAAGCCAGAGCGCTTAAGGTTGTTCAAGAAAATCCTTGAACCATTTTAAAGAAACCATTTTAAATTGTTAGCTCAAAATTAAAACTACCTTTTAGCTCTTTTTTTTTAAATAAACCTTTTTTATCTTTTTATGTGTATGGGTACTTTTCTTGCAGGTATGTGTGTCCCTAGGGCTCTCGGGGGCCAGAAGGAGGTGTGCAGTCCCCGGAACTGGAATTACAGCCAGTTGTGAGCCTCCCTGTGGGTGCTGGGAATTGGACCTGGGTCCTCTGGAAGAGCAGCTGGTGCTCGTAACTGCTGAGCCAGCTCTCCAGCGTCTAGTTCTTTCTTAAAAGCAGTAAAATTTATCTCCCGTTTTTCTTTATGAAAATATTTTTGTTGCTGTTTACCTGTCCTCCCTTTTACAGTCACTTAGAAATTAGAAATACAATTCCTTGGAAGTTGATCAGGAGCAGGGAAGGAGGAAAACTCTTAACTCCCTTTTACTGGGAGGACTTGAAGACAGACATCTGAGTATAGAGTCATAAAGCCAGTAAAATAAGCAACGCGTGTGTCTTTATTTTAAAATACGTTGGAATGATAGAGGAAATAGCCATTTCTTAGGTAATATGGAGAAATTAACTCTTAGAACTTTTGTGAGATATTTTTAAAATCTGGTTAATGTTAGTCCTGGCAAGCTTGACTCTTGTAGTTAGAAAGAAAGGGAAAAAAATTCCCTCAGAGACAGAGGGATGGTTTAGTCAGGAACACACTTGTTTCACAAGTTCAGACCTTCAACACCCAGGTAAAAAAAAAAAGCCCCTTTCTGTAACCCCAGCCCTAACTGGAGGACACAGACAGGTCACTGGAGCTTGCTAGCCAGCCAGGCTAGTGCAAAAAGTGAGGACCAGGTTCACTGGGTGAGAGACCCAGTTCAGTATTTTGCACATGCATACAGGCACACAAGGAAATCCATACATATACACCCCCACACACACACACACACATTAAGTAAATAATAAAAAGTAAAAAGTAAGAAAATTTGCTGCTGAAGGAGAAAGCACGTCACTATCTCCTGTTTGGTGTTAAGTGCCGTATTAGAGGGTTTTGTTTGTTTCATTTGAGATCTACTCTCAGGTAGCTCAGGCTGGTCTGGAACTCACCGTGTGAGCCTGTCTACCCTGGAACTGGCAGCCCTCCTACATCCGCCTCCCAGCTGCTGGGACTACAGCATGACCCAGCTTCCCCAGGACCAGCGCATCCCTTGAGCCAGGGTGCAGGGAGGTGTGGGCGGCAGGCACAGGCTTCCCAACAAAGGGCTGTGCTTTATGATAATAAAAATAGGAGTACAAACTGAAATCTGGAAGCACACAGCAAATAGTATGATTTTTATCCTGCTTTATTTTCTCCAAATTTCCTCTTTTCATATGTATATAAAAGTCATAATGTTTTAATAATAAATTGTCCAATCTTTATCTTGGTTTGACCAAAGTTCATCTGATATTGTTTAAAAAAAAAAAAAGAAGTCTGGCAGTATACACTGAAAAATTTGCATGGAAATAATGATAATGACATTTATTAAGAGCATTATAATTAGAAAAGTTATTAATCTGTGTGAAAAATATCATTCACCAAAAGTTGGCATGTCTTTTACAGCCATTTCATTTTTAAAAAATCACTTTGTGTGAACTTTAAAGTAGAAATATTTGTTTCTACTTATTTCTGAATGACTTTATAGTAGAGATTCATGTAGTTGGCAAGATCATTTGAAATTGTCTCTTTGAAAAGTTATAAGCATAGTTTGGTTGCCTTCCATTTCATCTGTATTAATACATCCTAACATCATCTTTATTGCACTTCTGCTGTTTAGTAGAAAGTATTTGCAGGCATATAGTATTTGATGCTGGATATATGTGCACACACTTAAACACTGGCTTCTGACAGTATTTATGTTGCTGAGATCACATTAATAACATGTTTCAAGATGATATTGCGTGTGTAAATTTAACATACTGAAATGGTAGGATGGAATAACTTAAAACTCAAGTGTCAGGGTTTGCTAGTGGCGCACGCCTGTAATCCCAGCACTTGGGAGGCAGAGGCAGGAGGATCACTACAAGTTCAGTCCAGCCTTTTCTACATAGTGAGTTCCAAGCTGACCAGGAGAGCAGGGGAAAAATCAATCTCAAAAAATAGAGAAACAAGAAAAACATCTCTTAAGGGTCTAGTTTGTCGTTTTTATTATGTACAATGTCTACAGTTACGTGTATGTGCCACATATTCCTGTTTTTCAAGTAATCATAATGAATACTATCTATCAAATAACTTATCTTTACACACATTGACCATATTTTAAAGGGATTCATCCTGAGGGTGAAATATATAGCAAAAGGGCTCCTCCATGTACCTAGTCTGATGTGTTGCCTCAGCCCCAGTGTCTTTTGAAGTTTAATACTATTCTTATGGTGTCACTTAAAATTGGTAGCCTGCCATTCATGGTGTTTGTTTGTTTGTTTAGCAGAACAAAATAGTAAGTTGGTGGACTTGCAGCTGAAGAAGCTCTTAGAAGCCCAGCCACAGGTGGCAAACTCGCTCTCCGGTGCTGCCCAGAGAGCTGGGGCTGATGCCTCGGAGCCAGGAGAAAAGGTAAACCTTGCTGACGTAGCAGCTGACTCAGATGCTGTGCCTCAGAGGAACCGCTGTTGGAGCTGTACAGAAACTGTTCTTGAGAGAAGTCTAGCATGCTTTTCTGTCTTCCTAACCCTTTACTCGTGCAAATGAACCGCAGTTAGTGCTATTCTAAGAATCCATCATACCTGAAGACGGTAATTGCCTGAATATAGCACTTAAAGCCATTGTGTGAAATCTGTGTCATTATTACTCCTACCTACCGTAGCATTTTAGACAAAATGGCGTTGTGTGCGTGTCCTCGTTGTTATTAAAGACTTCTCTATACTCCCCGCCCGAGCCTCCCACCTCCTTCCCTCACATTATGTCATTAGCATTTGTCCAGCTTTGGGGACTCCGGTCCTGTGTAACTTTTCACCCACCTGCGGACTGTGGGGATTGCTCTGCTGACTGAAAGGATTTCCTCCCCCTGACAGAGCCAGCGGCTTTGAAGCCCCAAAACAATGGCTCTCCTTGCCCCCTGGTCGTCCTGTCTGTAATTGGTGATGAAAGTGTGTGGCGGAGGCAGAAGACTTTTCGTCGTGGTCTCTATCTCTGAATAAAAAGGAAGCCTGGGTTGGGTCTGGCGGTGGATTTTTTTTTTTTTCGTTCAATTTAGCTTTCTGCACTGGATTTAATGCAGAATGAAGCTTGCCTGAGAATAATACAATGGATTGAAAAGGCTAACTGAATTAGTGGGTTTAGAGGAATACATTTGTAAAGTGGCAGAAGTTCCTAGTCATAAAAAGGTTTCTTAAGATGGGATTTGCTGGCTAATCACACTGGTATTTTAGCATGTTGCCAGCCCTAAAAATATTTAGCCATGTTTGTTTATATTACTTAAGTTTTAGACTATTGGATAATCATTAAAATAACAGTTAAAAAAAAACTTTTTAAGAGATTAAAGCCAAAAATATCTGTGTCCTAATTACCTAGTTAGGATATTATAAGGTTGATTCTAATGATAAATATATCAGATAACTTTCTTAAAAATTAAACAGTTGTTTAGTTTTCATAAGCTGGTTATCTACATATATGAAATTGATTTTGTTTTGCAAAAAGCTCTTTTGTGGCAATTTCTAAAGTTATTCCAACAAAACAGAGACTTTAAACAGATTGCGTTTGTATGACTCTTTCTAGTTGAGGTTTTGAAAATGGTGTTTAGAAAGAACACACAGCGTCCATCTGCTCCCTTGCAGCTTTCAGCATTGATTTGGGTTTTTATTTTTTTTAATAAAATGCAGTTTACACATTTATAAATGAGGCATTCTGTGTTTGTGGAAAAGGATAAACTGTTACCTTCCCCTGAGGATTCTGTATCCCAGGCCTCCTCGAGGCTGGAGAATAGGGCCATTGGAGGGCTTCCTCATTACTGATTGTCTCAATGCAGAGGAAGGGCAAAGTCTTGGTAGCTTTTGATAACCAGTTTCAGCATTCAGCAGGCTTAGCTATTAGTCATGCATCTTAGCCTTTCCCTATTTACTTTCAAAACACTTAATAAAAATAATAAAAGATTAGGTATAAAATGAAATATTTGTTTGGTACACAGCACCTCGGTATCTGCAGCTTCCACACACTGCAGTGGTTCAGTCTTTTGGGATATTTCTTGTTGATAGAACCATTTGAATTTGTTACCAGTATTAACATAGGGAGCTCCAGAAAAGATAATTGTAGTTTCCTTGGCTGTAAAGGGCTTACTTACAAATCGGGCTTTGGAAAGTTATAGCTGATGAAATTCAGTTCAGTGGGGTAGAATTATATAATCCCCACCGTTTAGCCCTCACCCAGCATTAGTGGTTATCTGAGTGGCCATAAAATTGGAAACTTTCTTCTTGTCATACAAGTCCATAGGGCTATAAACCGATGGGGCAGAGTCATTGGGGGCAAAGGAGGTAACATGGCTTCTGACGATGCTTATCACCAGCCGAAGACACAAGGGCTCGTAGTGTCTGACGCCGGAGTCACTGAGGACTCAAACCATGTGTCCCAAACTTTGTGCTGACCGGCCTGCTGCTGAGCTATCTGTACTGCGTTAAGGTGCCTTCCAAAAAGCTTAGAAAACTCAGTGTGATCTTAAATTGGTAAAAATTACCTCCCTGGCATTCGGGACTATTGTGCTCTCTGTTCTTTTTGCTTTTAGAATGGCACAGAAGATCTCCGGACGGACCGATTACAAAAAGCAACAGAACGGTTCAGGAATCCTGTTGTGTTCAGCAAGGATTCTGCAGTCAGAAAGACTCAGCTGCAGTCTTTCAGTCAGTATGTTGAGAATAGACCAGGTAGGAACGCTTTGCGAGCTGTCTCATGATTTAGATGTATACGTATTAAATATAGAAATGCTGATAATGTAAAGCCACATTTCAATCTATAAATATCAAGCTTTATAATAATTTTACATGCCTCTCCCCTTTTTTTAAGAGATGAAAAGACAGAGATCAATACAGGAAGATACAAAGAAAGGAAGTGAGGAGAAGGCAGCGCTAACTGAAACTCAGAGGAAGCCATCAGAAGATGAAGTACTTAATGTATATTAATTTTTTGTGTGGTTTCATGATTGCTGATAATTCCAAACTGTATGTGGAAATAGTGCCTTTATTTGTTAAAATGAGATGTTAGGTTTTTTAAGATGTCAATCTCCAGTGCATTCAAAGCAGTGTGAGAGGGGTACGCTGCTGAATTAGTCTGCAGTGCGGTGATAATTGTCAGATAAAAAAAAAATGAATTTTTCAGAGTTCCACAGCCCCAGCTTCCTTGAGACATTTCCATCAGGGCACTTCCCATAAAGAGATTCCAGTATTGATCTACCGGGAGGATTTTAATTATTACAATAGCAGATACCGCAGGGCCGCAGTCAGGGGAGAAGTCACATGAGACCTGCTAGAATTTCTCAGCCAACCCATTTTGTTGGCTTGGGTTAATGGGTGTTCAACCTTTCCATTATCCAGATCAGCCGTGAATTACAGGCTGAATGATGTTTGCATTAATATAATATATATGGTAATTTCTTCACTTAATTAACGGGGAGGTTCAGCTCAGTAGGGGTATGGGCTGATCATGTGTAAAATTGATTTGTGAGGGAAATATTTGATAGACCGCAGGGAGAAAGCTGCTTTTGATGGACAGCTGCGGGACAGAGGCAAGGAGAACAAGTTTTAACTTGAATTTTTGTCTAGGGAGAAGTGCAGCTCTCTTTAATAGTGCTACTTTTGTGTTATCTACAGCTTGAATATTTTCACTGTATTTTTTTAAAAAATCATCTCTTTTGGAATTTTAAAGTCATCTTCACTGTGACTCAAAGTTATCAGCAGCATTTCAGGACTCTAAAAGTGCCCTATTTTATGTTTTTCACCTTTAGGAGACCCAGAAAAGTCTAAGCCCCCCCCCAAAAAAAAAAAAAAAAAAAAAAAACCACTGGTGTATCTTAAGAAAGAAAGAATTTGGCCTGGCTCAGTGAGCTACAGAATATTTGTGTGTAGTGTGTGCTCACACTGAAGAAGTCTCATGATTAGGCCACAGCACTGCTGAACGAACAGATCTCATTAGAAAACCTG
Source organism: Acomys minous (assembly GCF_964271855.1). Lineage (NCBI taxonomy): Eukaryota > Metazoa > Chordata > Mammalia > Rodentia > Muridae > Acomys > Acomys minous. The sequence continues at coordinate 51,469,544 of NC_140491.1, read as the reverse complement.
TGCTGTGCACTGAAGTTTAGTGTGTGCTACAATTTTTGCTTTCTTGTTTGTACTGTCTGCAAAGTGCAGTGTTTGTTCTATCCTTTTAGTGGGACTGGAGACAGAAACATCCCTTTAGAAAGCGCTGTGCTGCCCAGTAGGTAGATAAGAAACACCCCCAGGTTGCTCTTAAGTTGCTGTTCGCCAATAGCATACACAGAACCCTGTCCATCCGGCATGGATCTTTAACAATGTAGTGACATTGTATTCAGTGACTACAAGAGGGTCAGATTGATGCTTTTCTAAAATATTTTAACTTTCAATTTGTCACCTGCCACAATCAATTTAACAGGTAAAGGTTATAAATTGATTTCACATAGGAATGCAGCTTTTTTAAATAGTTCAGAGAGCGTGTAAGCTATACATAGCATTGAACATCTTTATAGCAACTGTAAGTCTTGGTTGTGCTTCTTGTTTAAGGAGTACTAAACACAAGCTCCCAGCACTGCCATGGCATCTGTGGGCCTCTCAGTGTGGGAAAGCGTTTGACAGAGGAGGACTGTAGTGCTTTACAGATTGGTGATGGTCGTTTTGAGTAGCCACTAAGCTATCGTCTAATGCCTAGAAATGTTAAAGAGTGCAAGAGTTACAGAGAGCTTTTTATTTATTTACTGTGGCAATACCTTAATAGCCCTGCCCATATCCTATATACCTACAATATGAAAATTAAGACTTAAAGCTGCACTGGTACTCCACAATGGAACTTATGCTTCAAACAAAATGCATAAGGTCATTTTTAAATTATGAATGACTGTGAAAGTAAAAATCTCAAATAGAAACACAATTTTGGCTAACAAGAAAATTAAAGTGAAGTAGTTAAATTAGATCTTAAACAGCAAGATTTGAGACACTCCGCATGGTTAAAATGTATACCCCTAAAGATTAGTACACTTCAACTCAGTGAGGTACAGGGTCTAACAGGAAGAAAATACGGACATATCGCAAACTTCATTTCATTTGGTTTTTGATTCCCAAGACAGGGCCTCACTATGTAGGTCTGGAATCTGTGGATGTCAGGCTGGCCTTGAACATACAAGCAGTTCGCCTCCTTATATACCTTCTGAGTGCTGGAATTACAGGCCTGGGGAACCATACTCTTCCTCTTTTTATCATTTTTTTAAAAGTATTTTAAATAATTTCATTCCTACAAAAGTAAAAAAAAATGTTCTTTTAATTTTTGTCTCTACAGAAGAAATCTGATTCTCTCTAGATAATTTAAGGATCAACTTCATACTAAAACCTTGCTTCTCTATGTTACTCTTTTGAGTCAGAGATTTAATAGGCACCTAAAGGAGAAATTCCCTCTGTCCTTGTTCATGCTTAAATTACTGACCTCATTCTAAGGGGAAAAGCTATCTAATTCGTGTTAACTTTTTGCATCTGGCAAATCTGGGTGTGAATTTACAAATGTAAGACTAAGCGGCTGAGATGTTCAGTCTCTGCAAGTTTGTTCTGCACGGTGCATATGAAAGATGCCTACATCTCCGAGAGGGAGGGCTCTGCTGGTGCTAAGGGTGATTCTAAGTGTGCGTTTGCTTCTCTAGGTAAGTGCTTTACTAAGTGTTTGTAGAAAGGAAAAATGCAACTTACAAGTGATTTCCCCCTTCCCGTTTGTTCTCGTTAACAGAAAGGGTTCAAAGACACCAGTCAGTATGTTGTGGGAGAATTGGCAGCACTAGAAAATGAGCAAAAGCAAATTGACACCCGTGCCGCGCTGGTGGAGACGCATCTGCGCTATCTCATGGACACAGGTACGGTGCCCAATTACACTGTAAACAGTTTTGGCAAATTGAGCGTTCACAAACTCTTATAGAGTTTTGGAAGTGTGAATCTTTGAAGCCTGAATGTTCAGCAAAACTGCCTTGAAAATAAAAAGGCTGCGATTTGCAGCCACCTCTCTGGGCCCTGGTGATAAGAGCGCCTTCATGGAAAGTGATAACTCACCCTGATACCGTGTGAGCCAGCACTATTGAACAGTGTGCTCATCCATGCAGAGTTGGAATACACATCTGTGCCTCATTGATATGCCACTGCTTAAAAAAAAGTAAGATCTTTACTGTTCTACTGATTCATTGGGGAAAAAGAAAGATTTGGCCAGCTAAAGCCATGTACTGCGTGAAGCCGAGTGCTGTGCATAGGGGTGGCTCCGTGCACTACATCACTGAAATTCGAGAATACTATCTGGTTACTGATGCTCCACAGTGTTTTTTTTTTTTTCAAGAGAACAGGTTTTTAAAAGTCTGTAATACTTTATGTCATCGCTGCATTTGAAAGGATTAAAGTATATAGCAAGGTTTGTAAAGATGGGTTAGCACAGCAAGTTAGCCCCTGAGCAAAGGGTGGAGTAGCATTTACTGCTGATTGCCAATGAAGACTATAGATCTGAGAGCACAATAAGCTATTGGGAGTGGAGTGTGTGTGTGTGTGTGTGTGTGTGTGTGTGTGTCTGCTCTCTGTACATACAGTTGTGTGGAGTTGGAAGACATCTATACATCTATACCTTAATGTATTGTTTTACATTTATTTTTTTCCTTTGGTTTCTAAAGTACTCTTACAGTAGCTGGGCTAGCTCTAAAAATACAAATACTTGACAGCATAACTTCTCAAATAATTTTGAATTATTTTCTCAGCTATTTTAAGGTAGCTGATGGTGACTTTCTGCTTTGTTTCTGTGTGTTGACAAATGGAAGAAGATTGCCTTTGCCAGTCGTACCAAATAAAGTGTATGTTACTCTATGGAGTGATATGGGGACCCTCAGCCAGTACTGAGGAAACTAGAAATGATGTTTTCTCTCTTTCATACATGGAACTGATTTATCAAGGGTTCAAGTTCCCGTTCCCAGCGTGTGTCACTGGGGGAGCTTGGAAATGCCTTCTCCAGCGAAAGATCAGGTCTCCGTGAAGGTTACAGACTGCAGATTGGCTCTAGAATCCCTTTGGGGATTATCAGATCCCTTGTTGACAAGACAGAACTTTATCCTGACTCGGTCTCTGCCGCAGATTCAGACTAAAACTGACCCAACTTGATAAGCTCCAAAAGTGGCCTCGGAGTGTGACAAGCCTTCCGCCCATGCCAAAAACAAACAAACAAACAAACAAACAAAAACATACTAAGATAAAAAGTAGTTGGTACATGAAACATGGCGTAGTGTGGAAAGCAAGAGCCCAACGTTGTCTTATTCTCTAGGGGATCTAGCACCTGCCAACTTTGGTTCATTGGAGTAGCATCTCTTTCCTGGTATGTGCAGATGTCACTGTACTTCCTTAAGTAAGCACAGCTCATTCTCCACGCTGGGATTCGGGCTCACATGAGGGAAATGATGCACGTGCGATGGCCTTGGCTCCAGGGAGGCAGTGCAGTGAGTAAGCGTGCTCGAGGAACAGGCTGGCAACCTGCCTTGGTCCCCAGAGCCCGTGCACAGTTGGGAAGAAGGACCTGACTCCACAAAGTTGTCCTTTGCTTGACGTGCTTGACAGGGCGGGCATATGCTATTGGATGTGCACGTGGGCATGCTCGTGGACACAATACCAAATAAAATAAAATAAAATAAAATAAAATAAAATAAAATAAAATAAAATAAGACACCATTATTAGTAAACGCAGAGTGAGAGCTTCGGGGTGGGCTGTCAGGGTTTCTGACTTATGCTTTCTCCCCTGCTACCCACATTTCTCCTTCTGTTCCTCTGCATCCCCCCCCCCCTTTATAGAATCTTACTACACAGCCCAAGCTATCCTGGAGATCACAATCTTCCTGCCTGCTATAGCCTTGCAAGTTCTGGTTTCATGCATGGCACAGGCCACCACACTCAGCAACCACCATATCTTTTTTTACTGACTAATATTACTTTATCTACATTTTCTATATATTTGTACATACTGGCTCTATTCAATTTCTTACAGATTAAAAAAAAAACCATATGATCTAAAATTAACCATTTGAAAGTATAAGTTTCACCATGTTGCATGATTGTCGCCACCAGATACAAAAGACTTGTCACCAAAGTAGGAATAATATACTTGTTAAACAATAACTGTTTCTTCCTTCCCAGGCCCCTGAGAACTCTTTTCCATTTTGTTTCTAAACTTACTTTATTCTAGACGTTTCATATAAGTGGAATCGAGCAATTTCTCCTTCTGTGCTTGACTTCTTTGTCTAGCGTATTGTCTTTGCAGTTCGTTTGTGTTTCTCCAACCCGTTGTGGTTGAATAATATTTTAGTGTATATGTATACATTTTCTGTTTATCTGTGTAGCTATTAATGGACAAGCTCTTCTAATTCACTTTTCTTTATACATATGGGAGCTTTGACTCTCTGTTTCTGTACCATGTGTGCATGTCTGGTGTCCAGAGAGGCTAGAAGAGGCCATTAGTTCCTCTGGCCTGGAGTGACAAACAGCAGGGAGCGGTTGTGTGCTGGGAATCGAACCCGGATTCTCTGCAGAAGCAGCCAGTGCTCTTAGCTTAGGCTTCACTTCAGCCCTGATTGACAGACTTTTGACCAGTGTGAACATGTGTGTAGGTATTTGTTTGAAGCAGCATTTCAGTTCTTTTGTATGTACACCCAGGATTAGGATTTCTGGATCCTAATTCTATACTCAGGTTGTAAAATTTAGAAATCAAAATAAATTTTCCCAATGAAGTTCTGTTATAACTAAATGATTGTCCTAGTTCCAAATTGCTAGGGAGTGTGTAGCTCTGAGTTTTAAGGACTAGCTGATTGAGGAGATAGGGAAGGAAGAAATTGGATGGAGGCCCAGACTGCTGGACCTTCTCCTGGCACACTGACAGGAAGAGAGAGAGCCATGCGCTGGGTCCTGCAGCAAGGGGAGGAGGTGCCACAGGTGAGAAAGGCAGTGCTGGCTGGGAAGGCCATCGGGGCACACAGAGCCAGCATGAGGCTTTAGGCAGGTGGCTCCTTATCAGGCTGCTGAGCTGATCCCAAAGTGGTAGAAGTCTGCATTTATTTGTTAATGGTCTCTTCTTACCGTCCCTGCTCTCTCAGCAAAACGTATTTAGAAATACATAGTAAATATATCCCAGGCGACACCATGTGTAAGTGCTGCACCAACGAATCCCAGCAATGTGGTAACACTGGCAGGTGCAGTTTATAGTGGGAACGTTATGAATCCTCAGACTGTTTGCTACAGAATGTATTATTGTAATGAATGTTGTTTCTTTTCCATTTTTTGATTAGTTTCCGTTTGCTAGTCATATTTTCTTATTATAAAACTATAGTGTTTTCATCTAGTAGTGCGGAAGACTTTTTAAAGTAACAACATTTCACTTGCGTGTTAAGTATAAAAATCAAACACATAAGGGAATTGGCAGCTTTATCACCGTTAATCGTGGTAGCCTCCCTAAGTTGCAGGGCAAACAGGGCTGATTCCACGTCTTCCGGGAGCACTGGCTGCAAGCACCCAAGGGGTCATTAAATGCACTGAGAGAAAGAAAGTCTTTAAGAGAAATACATCTACGTGGCCTTCGGAGCTTCTCATCCTCAAAGAATCCACGTGGCATATTACGCAAACTGCTTCAAAGAAGGAGCCGGGCACCGTGTGGTGGGTCCTGCCTGCAGCCCCAGCAGGCAGGGCGCTAGTCAGGCCTGGGCCACATAGTGAAACCCTGTCTCGAAACATAACAAAACTCAGGGGAATATCGGGCACATGTATGCAAAGTAAAGGGCATGTAGTTTATTACTGGTA
>NC_140491.1:51336302-51456302 GCF_964271855.1 Acomys minous | reverse complement strand
CTTCAATGCCACAGCAGTGTGAGAGCCAGCAGATATGCCTCCCGCCCGTGCGTCGTCCGCATTGTGCCTGTGAATACCGTAGCCCCTTGCTCAAACAAATGTAAAGTGTATATTATGTTTCCTCCATGTGTACTTAATTTAAAAGCATATTGGTTTCTTTAAAACTGCTCATTCTAAAATAGAGAAATTCGGCATGTCTCCATTGATTTAATTCAGTACATGAGATTGTTGGATTATGATCCATTTTAATAGCTACATTAAAAAAAAATACATCTAACATTCTTAATTAGAATAATCTCCAAAGCCAGTTAAATGTTTCAGAAGACAAACAGTTTAATTAGCCACCCTCAAAGGTCCCCTTCCCCCATGTGCAGTGGTCATAAGCTTGGTGTGGGCCTTTCAAGCCGCCTTCAACAATTGGATGAAAAGGGATTTTAGGCAGATTAGAGGGGGTGTCGCTTTATATGTTGTTCCTAATCGTGAGATATGCAGCATCTACAAAGTTTCACAAAGAAATGAAAATTCAAATAAATTTTCCTTTGACAATGTAGATAGCATGAATTACAAACCAACGTATCTAGTGATAAGATGACTTAATAAATGTATTCTTTCCGTTGTGGACAGAAGGAAAACCAGTGCATGCTGGGTGGACGAGCAAGTGATATGGCAGATTAACATTCTAACAAGGGTCAGTGCTTCCTCCCAGAAATCACGCCTTTGTTGTGCTCGCCCATGGTGCCAGGACATTTTGGAAATAAATTCGGGAAAGTTGAAACAGAACTGTTTGATTTTAAGTCTTAATTTTTTTTTCTTCCTTCTACTTTGTTCCTTGTTTACTGTGTTCCTTCTCAAAGTAAGACATTCTGAAGGTATAAATTAGAGGTCTTTTGCTTTGGCTTTCGTAAGGTATCTTCAAAATGTGAGGATTTGGTGCTGCGTAAGGAGGAAAGATTGCCCCTGCCCCCCGGGAGGGTCCCCTCTCCCCTTGTTAGCTCTCGGCTGCTGGCTGCTTGGCTTGTAGTTTGTCCCCCAAATAAATATTATTTGTAGATTTAAATTTTTTTTCATTATAATTGGATAGCAAATTGTTAAATAAACCAGAAATGAAATACATAAGGTTAACTGGAAAAATTACATTCACAGCTACATAGTATTTGCTATGGTATTTAAATGATGTGAAATTCTGAGTCCTATCACAATAGCAAAACCCATAAAACTAAAACATTAGTTTTCGCCTTGTACATAGAATACATGGTAAGGTAGCATTTGAAGTTCAGATAGCTTAATTGAGTCTGAAGGGGAAAGGTCAGTGAATTGGTCTATTGAATGTTGGCAGAAACTGATATGCCATCCAGTGGACTTTAATGACAGCAGTGTCTGCATTCACTTGCAGAACTGTTAATTAGGACACTTTGGCAGTTCATTTGTTTTGTATTGATGGTCTTCGTCCAATCAGAAAATCAATTTTATACAAGAAATTTACAAGACATGCTCCCGAGATTATTTTAATTTCCAAGTGACTACTGTTATACTGTAAAGCCCACATACATTTTTTTTTTTCAGTTGGAAACCTTTCTGTTTCTCTTCTGGGTAGAAAGCCTTGCCTGCCCTGCCCCCACCCTTCTGGGATCACATTCAGGACCTTGCACACACGCTAGGCGAGGGCTCTCTAGCCAAGGCATCGCCAGCCTCCCTACCCCCCATTCCGTAGCATCTTGACAAAATTATAATGTCCTATGCAAACATTTGAATTTTGAATTTATGCGAAACTTTGCTTAGTTGAGAAAGCCTAAAGCACTACTGCCATTGTTTCTAGTTAAAACAAACTAAAGAGAAAAGGGAGGGGGGGAGGATGGAATGCTCTCTGTCCCCTCTAAGTCAGGTGTAAGCAGTCCCCGTGATGTGCTTGTTCAGCATAAACCCTTACTGCATTAACTGGAGAAAACTGCTAAGACTATTTCAAGGAATTTCATAATTATTCATTAAATCTTACAAGATTCATTCATTATAAAGTTCTAGAACAAGTAATGTGATTGTCCTAATTACTTCCCAGAGCAGCTGTGTGTGCAATAAGGCAGCTTAAGAATCAACTTGTAGACACAGATTTCTAATACACTTTGTTTTGTGCACTTGCTGCCACATAGTTATAAATGTTTGCAGATATGTAGAATTTTACCGCAGTCATCTAGACCAGGCCTTTCACTTTCAGTGATTAAAAACCCTGCAGTTAGAGTGAGAGGCTGGGCCCAAGTGTAAGAAGGAGTGTGTATGTTCTAGCCTAGGTCTGTTCTAGCTGTGCTGCCACACAGTTTTTAAAAAGAAAAAGAAAACCTCAATCCCTAAATACTTCAAGGAAAAAACAGTCCCAAACTTTGAAGTCTGTCTAAAACTGTGCTGCAGCGGGATGTGGCGCTCTGGGCAAGTGCTCCCAAAGCATGGCTGAAGCCCTGGCTTATTTCTCAGTGTGGGAGGGAAGATGCACATACATGTATTTATGAGTATCTGTTGAATATCCATTGTCATGGATTATAGCTAAGTGAATTCTTAACTTAAATTTCCTAAATTCATATTCTAACTCACATAAAATTAACTTTTTGCAGTTTAGATTTCAAATTTTCAAGAATATAAAATATTATTATGTGTGGTGATAGGTAGGTAGGTAGACAGACAGATAAGATTTCTTTAGAGAAAAATGGTTTGGGATCAGTTTGGGAATCAATTATCACCTTATGATAATAAATTTCTTAGATTCTCGTGGTTTCTGCTTTTAAGTAGATATTCATGTACTGTTAACATTTATGGAAAGAAATTGTTAGTTTTGTACCATGGAGATCCTAGGCACATTGCGATATGCTTAAAGTGTCTAGTAAAACTTTGCACATCCTGATTCTTTCCACATTTCAGACTGTGTATGTACACGATTTCTATTTAGCTTGCTGGAACAGTCAGAATTCTAGAGCATTCCATTGTGCTAGCATGCAAATGTATTTACATAGCAATAAGTCTGGGTTTCCTTAAAGAGGACAACAGAACTGAGACTAACAAACAAATGGAAGCTTTTCTAAATCCAACCACTGGATAATAGAGGCAGGGCCAGGCGACCACAGTGTTGAACTAAACAGAGGGATTACTCCTGGGCTTCGCATCAGTTGGTTCTGCAGGGTGGCCTCACTTGTCAAAAAAAGAAAGCGAGAAAGAGACAGAGGAGTTTAACAGATAAACATTCACATGGGCACAGGAAGAAAAGAAGTATTCTTAATTCCATCAAAGCTTAAAAAAAATCAATCATTAATTTATTCTCACTTCAACTCTTGGTCATTTGGGAAAAACATCTGGTCTTGAAATCATTCGAACCTAGATACCAGCGTAGTAAGAACAGCTGTGAGGAAGCCTCAGGTCTGATGTAATGCGAAAAGCTATACCCATGTGTATGTCCTGTCCAACACATACTACATGTGCTTACTTGCAATGCTTTATCCTGTTTCAGTTTTGAATTCTCCTGATGTGGATATGTAATGTACTTTTAAAACTAGAAGCTAAAGATCACTTCTTTTTAAAGTTGTAATTTGCATATGTGTCCAAGTTGCTTAACAGAATAATATCTCAGTATTAGAAGTCAAAGTGGTTTCTAGTAGTCTAAATTTATACACACACACACACACACACACACACACACACACACACACACACGCACACATACATATATATAAAATAGTTTCAGAAAAAAACATTCTATTTTCTATACAACTAAGTAGTTTGTTAAAAACGTTTCTTTTAAAGTTAAACTTGGAAAAAAGATAGCATTTATCTACCCCTATTTTTAAATTTGATATAGCTAGTCCAAAGCATTTTACTTAAGAAACTCTGGTAGAAAAATGCATTTTCAGAGACTATTCTGCAGTATATTCACATTGCAAAGCATAAACTGGGTCACTGTGACAATAAGAACATGCAATTTAGAACTGTAAAGCTAGCAGGAAAACAGCTCAACGTTGGGATACAGTCAAATGTGCTAAGTTTTAAGTTAGTAAAATTTCAAGTACTAACTCCGTACATGTAAGCTACATTGTAGCAAAGCAGCAAACCTACAGAGCAGCTCTTTCCTGGTTCTCTTGTTTTAATACTAGCACTTAGGAAGCTGGGAAAGAGGGCCTGGTGAGGCTAGCCGTGAGTTCCAGGTCAGCCCCGGCCACAGCCTGGCCTACAGATGTCTCAGAACCCACGCACCAAAATGAGTGAACTTTCAGAGTATAGAAAAAAAGCCTAACTCGAGCTTTAAGTGATGAAACGTAGAGATTAACTTAGCAATATAAAGAGAAAATTAACGTAATGACGTGTGCCTATGTAATGTTTACTGTATAAAAAGTTACCCCGATGACAGCATATTGCCTACATAGGCCAATGCTTCTTCCCGCACAACCACATGCTAGCCTATCAAAGCCTTCAGATAGAAGTGGCGCCTTCTCTTCCTGTCAAACAACTTTGTGTGTGGTGCGGAGCATCACACCCAGGCCTGGCAGCACCTCAGGGGAGCACTCCCTCCTCACCTTGCCCTTGCACCCTCTCTTATCAGCTTACTGCTGCATTTCATTGTGTTTACTTACCACTTTGCTTTATCATCCTCTGGGCTTTTAATAGTTGCAAATGCTACAAGAGTTTAAATACTCAGATTTGATCTGATTCTAAGCTTTTGCACAAAGCACTTCTTTTTCACAATAAAAAAAAACAACTGCTCCGACATTTCACTTCTGCCATAAACACGTTATTGTAACAAGGCCGTGTTTCTAAAATATACATTGAAAGTAAATCTAAAAATTGATGTGCCATATGTAGAATTCACTTGTAAAACGTTTAGCCCTCGTTTCAGAGGCGCTGATGTCCAAAGAGCTGTTAGGGAACTAGACATGAAAGGAAAATCACTTCCAACAGCTTGTGAGATACAACGTTTGAAATGGTTCTTTGAGAAAGTACAGAATGTGGCTCGCACGAGGTCTCCTAGCTCTCTGGGAAAATGAGCTGTTGACATTCTTTTGGGTCATCATCCAAGACAGGAGGGCAAGCACAAGGATTTAGCAGACATATCCATCCTCGAAGACCTTTATCCATTCCACCTCAACGTAGAAACGTTGGCATGGACTCGTAGTGCCAACGTAGCCCATTTAGCGTTAGCCCAAGTGGGTGATGGGTAAGTTTTCTAAGAGGTCTTCATTATTTGCAGACTTTAGAGCAGAAGCCGTTCTCCCTCTGTATTACCTTCAGAAACTGAATGGCACTGTTAGATGTTGAGCAATCAGCTCTTAAATCTTAACTAAGTCAGTCAGTCCTTTGTGATACTTGTTAGTGGTTAATCGCAGAATCCTCATGTTTGCTCTGAAAATGACTGGCAACATTTTAGGTTCTTTCTCTCTTTAGACTGAATGACTCAGGCAACAGGAAAAAGCAAAGCTGAGATAAATTCATTGAGGATATAACTAAGATCCACACACGTACCCTTTCTTATAAATGGGAAAAAAAAAAACTTTTTGACTCAAACTGGAAGCATACTATCTGGGGCTGACCATGCAGGAAAGGGTCCCACAATGCACTGTGCAGACCTGGGACTAACAAATACCCTGCTGCTTTGAACCACCACCACCCCCAAAAGACAAAGGCACAATGAAATAGAAAGCTTACCACCGCTAGCTTTCATAGCTTTCAAAACGACCAACTAGGCAAACTCTACATCTCAGCCACTCCAATTCTGTCAGGATGCTAATGAGCTTGCTCTGATCTTTACTCGGCTTCCCGTGTTTTCTACATCTTCAAGGACCACATGGTGCTAGCAAAATAAAGACAACTAAATGAGAATTTCGAATGCTTTTTGTGTTAGGACCTGGTGCTTTTCAGTGGACGCACTCGTTGAATATTCTCAACTTAAAAGAGTACAACAGGGGGTTGGGTATGAACTTTTTAGCAGGAGGAAATTTGAACAAAAGTAAATTAGTGAGATGAGGAAAATATGAGAAAAATTTCTGATTAATTTCCACTCCATAATATCAATGACACCTTTGTCCCACTTGTACTCTTCTAACAAGAGATGCTGATAAAAGATGAATGATTCTGTGTTGTTCACAGTGAATGTTTAGTGTTTTTAATAGCAGCGTTCTACATAAAAGGCACCAGGAAGTACTCCGCATTAGCAGTTGAGATCACTAGTTAATAGGATGATGTCTTTCAGCCTTTGTCACAAGATTATTAGAAAGGATGGGTTTCTGTTCTCATCCTTGCCTGGTTTGGAGTGCCTGTTGAGCACAAGTGCTAAAATACAGGTTTCTTGGTATTGTTTCACATGTAAAGCAAAAAACCTTTTAATGCAACACCTTTTTCCTTTTTCTACCAGGTGATTTTGTTATTGATCTTTAATCTTCCCCTTTAGCTGTACTAAATGCTTGAAGTGTTCGGCTTTTCACTGTAGCCTTGATGCTGGCTATTTGTGTGGATAAATTCATTAATATTAAACAGGATGTATGGGGAGCAGGAGAGCCTGTGATGGAGAGAGCAGCTACTTGGTCAGTTTGTGGGTTCAGGGTATAGACAGCAGCATGCAGTTGAGGCTGCTGGAGCGGGCTCTCAGGCTGTCTCCGCTTACGTGTCTGTTGTAAGGAGCGCACCTTTCATGCTCCCCTTTCTCTGTATCACTAGGGGAGCAGAGAATCCCCTCTGACTGCACCCATATCTAGAAAAGAAAAGTAGGAACCAAAACTGGCCTCATGTTACCTGCTGAGGTGTATGGCCTGGGGCTTCTGCTCATCCTGGACAGCTAATAGATACCCAAGAAACGCAGTGACGCCTGTCACGTTTTGGCAGAGACTTTGATGTTTTTCACATTTAACACATAAACTTGATATTTCTATGCAGTGGTATTCTGAATTTTCTTCAATCCTGAAATATTATATTTTAGTTTATTGTAGTTCTACTAACATTGCTTAACTATTGCCCCTTAACATACTGCAGTTTATTCCCACTTCTAACATAATGAAAAAGTAAAAAACCAACCCTACAGTAGTAGGCATAACTTGGACAGCCATAGTTAAGAAAGGCAGGGGAAGTAGAAACATCTTTCTAAATATCTATACAGTGTTTCATAACTTGCTAATTTCATATCTACTACCATTTGTTTTGATGTTTCTATGTTTATTAAATATGGGTGGGAATTGAGGTTCAATCAAATAAAATGTCTTCATTTTGTTCTTAACAGCAAACATGAAATATTTATTCCTGTGAGAAAAAAAAGCCTTGTCACTTAAAGTGTGTACATTAAACTAAGTCGTGTCATACCTATTTTTGGTCATTTAGTTACACTACTAAAAAGAAAACTTAAAAGTATGGATTTACCAGAAATAAGTCTTTCTTATTGAGATACTGTAATAAAATAGAAAATGGCATTTATGAATCAACATGCTTTTGTTTGAGCTTTATATACACAACATAGCAAATGCACAGATACGATTACAATATCTCTGCAAAGGAAGAAAGAAACAAGATTTTGTTATAAAGATGGTCTAAGATTCTGATACTATTATACAGTTAGCTGGAATTAATAATTACTGCATTGAATCTGTATTATAAAAAACAGTTTTTCAAGATTAATATTCTATATCTGAAATTTTTCTGCAAAGTAAGTTTTTGTCAGTTTCCAGAGGCAATGGCCCATATACTTTGACAGACTCCGAGAGTTGTTAGAATTACCTTTTTAGAAATAAAATGCTAAGATATTTTTTGGTAATTTGGTGTTAGAGATCTGCTTTATATATCTGTTTACTTCTAACTGTGTGGAGAGTTTAATTATTTTATGTTACCTGATTCTGTCATTTTCTTACTAGACCACGTTGTAGTTTCAGACAGCTACTTCACTGTGTAGAAGACAGAAGTGCAGAGAACAGGTCGGGCAGTCGAGCCCTGTCAGCACTGTTTGGCTGAATCCCAGCCATATCTAAGAGCAGTGAGCCAGCACTCAGCTCTCCCATGTTTCCTCCTGTTTTTGTTCTTGAGTCTTGGAAATTGAACCTGGGGCAGTATATACTTGACAGGCACTCTCCCGCTGAGTAATGCTCCTCAACCTTTCCAAGGTCCCTTGCCCACCCCCGACCCCGGCCCTGGTCTATACAGGGTCTCTCCATGTAGACCAGGCTGGCCTTGAACTCACAAAGATCGCCTGCCTCTGCCTCCCTGAGTGCTGGGACTGCAGGTGTGCGCCACCGCTCCAGGCCCCTTCCAAGGTTTCAATGTGAACTTTCTCTTCTGGGTTTCTAGACCCATCCAGCCTCTGCTGATGTTAGCATAGTTTCCAGAGAGGCTTTCCTTCGGTGACTAAGTCTTACCGGATGTGTGCTTCATTTAGAAGCAGACTCAGCCCTTGCTGCTGTGAACCACAGCCCCTGCAGGGAAGAAAGATGGTGGCCTGGGTCCCACACTAGTATTTGCTGTTCTCATCCCTACTTTTACAAGTTCCGGAAGCTCAGCTGTGAGCCCCAGTTTCCTTATGGCTTTGAACATCCATCTGAGAGGCCTGAGGGCAGAGGGCAGTGGCAGAGCACTCACCCCGGATGCAGAAGGCCCTATGATCCTTAGCACTATGTAATTGGTCATCTGTGCCATCCATCCTGTCCTCCTGTGTCACCTTACTCCCACCCCGCCCCACCCCTCACCAACTTCTTGAATTCTTGTCATTCTTTGTTCTCTCGGTGCTTAGAAAGCCAGCTCGTATCATGGCCTCTGCTTTTCTTTGCCGGGTCTCTTTCTACCTGCTGGTCACCTGGGCCCTGCAGGAGGAAAACCTGTAAGGTGTGTCTGAGGAAGCCGCGCTCACTAGCCGACTCATTCTAGTTTATGCAGTAAATATTGGAAAAGGAGGAAAGCTCTGCTGATTCAGAAATAAAAAGAGACCCAAGGGTCTTGCATCTGTCATTAGGCCCTTCTATCCCTGGCTCTCACTGGATACCCCAGCTTTTTATCCTGTAGTCTTAAGTGGAATTTCTCGGCTGCTGACTCATGTTTATTCATTTCTCCAGGAAAAAAAAAAACAACAAATATGTAGAATTTCTGCCAGGGGTGTTTAGATGGTATTTTCCATGCCTAGAAACTTTGAATTAAAGCTGTGGAAGGTGAATTTTGAACCTAAGGGATGCCGTTGCCTGATGTGAGGTGGGTGCTTATGCAAGATGCAATGCATTTTTTTTTTTAACATTTAAGAAACTAGGCATTCCAGGAAAATGCTTCTCTTTTTCTCAGCAACTATCTATGACATAAAATTCAGGCATTTGAACTGATTTGGCAGCAGCATTTTTTTTTCTGAATGTGAAATTAGATTTGTATAATGCCATGCCAGTCCTAAAGCAACGTGCCATGCGTGGAACATCACCCTTTTTTTCTTTTACGAAAAATTAATCTCAATGATCTCTTTGTGAAAAGACCAAGACAGTGGTTCTCAAACTTTCCTGTCAATAAAAATAAAGCACACAAACAAAAAGCAGCCCCAGTGTGGTGGTGGTGGTGCAGCCCTGCAGTCAGCACGCAGGGGGCTGGGCCGGGAGGAAGAGCTGGATTCCAGCCTGAACTGTATAGTGAGTTCCAAGCCAACCTGGGCTGTATGGCAGGACCCTGAATCAAAAGCAAAAAGCAACGCAGACACCCCCCAAGTAGTTGTTAAATGTACAGCCTCCTCTGCCCTGCTTAAAAGACGTAATCCTGAGGCTCCTGGCGCGGCCTGTCTCCTGCACACTTCTAATAGGAATTAGCCACACACTACACTGGAGGCTCATGGTAAACACGCCACGTTAGATTTAAGACCATAGACTTTTAAATACATGGTGATCCCCACTGGAATGCTCTTGGGCAAGTGTTAACCTCTCTGAGTCTGGGGGGAAAGGGGACAGTAATACCTACGTGAGAAGGTTGTAGGAGTGACCACAGAGACCAGGCAGAAGGTGGCCGTGTCCTCAGTGCAGACAGGTGCCGCTGTCAGCATCTCGGTTCCCGGTCACTGTTTTCAACCTTCGCCTGTACTTGCGACCTTCTAATATGTAGCTCTCGCCTTGGTTAGATAACGGCTCCCCAGCACGCCCTCCCCGCCCCTCTGCTGGGCCCATATTCCTCCCAAGAACATGCCAGAACATGCTTGGGAATTTGGCATAGCACTGGCAAGCTGTCGTTAAGTGTTGGTGGTTTTAAACCCTAGGCTGTATATAAAAGTAACGGATGAATATTTTGTATGGGTAAGACAATTTTTTCCTGTAAAAAACTAGGAGAAAGAAGCCTTAGTATCATTTAAATTTATTTATTTGCCACTACTGGGAATTGAACCTAGGACCCCATGTGTGCTGGTCAGTACCACTTGAGCTATGTACCCTAGTAAAATGTGCGTGGGGGGGGGGGTCTTTGTTGTTTGTTTTTTATTTTCATACTCAGTAAATGAGTATTTGGAGACACATACAAACTGGCTTGTGTATTGTATTTTGAGAAATGTTCTTCAGCATGTACACATGTGCTTTTTCCCTCTGTCTCTTTCATCTTACTTGTAATAGTAGAAGTTTAAGCAGGATTTCGTGATTTGGCTAAGCATGGTGGCTCATACTTTTAATCTCAGTACTTGCAAGGCAGAAACAGCAGGTCTGTGATTCAGGGCCAGCCTGCTCTATGTGGTGAGTTCAGGGCCAGCCTGCTCTATGTGGTGAGTTCCAGAACAGTCTGACATGTGTACTGTATTTGTCCGTTGCCTCCTCAGTTGAGACACAAAAGCAAGATGTTCCATGAAGGATGCAAGCTGTGCTCTAACACAGTTAGTTATCCTCCTTTCCCAAAGTGGGACATTTTTCTTTAAAAATACAGGTAATTTGTAGACCTGACTCGTATTAGTCCTTTTGTGTGCACAGGATTATCTGAGTCTGTGTCCGTAACTTTTACTTGTTATCCAGGCTTCTCAAAGTTCCCCTTTGGTACCAAGTCCATACTGTTCTCCCATGGAGACCCTTCTTATTGTAGTGGACATTAGACAAATATAGCCACTGTATCTTTCTCGTGTCCTGTGTGTCACTTCTGAGCTAGAATATTAAAGGCATTCATACACTGAAAGGAGCTCCTGCCTCAGGACAATTTTATAATAGAAGTTAAAATCATTGATTTCAGAAAAGAGAAATTGTGTGTGTGTGTGTGTGTGTGTGTGTGTGTGTGTGTGTGGTGAGTATGCATATGTGTGATGTGAGTATGTGGTGTGTATGGTCTGAGTATGTGTGGTGTGTGTATGTGGTGTGTGGGTGTGGGGTGTGGGTGTGGTGTGTGTGTGCATGTGTGTGATGTGAGTATGTGGTGTGTATGGTCTGAGTATGTGTGGTGTGTGTATGTGGTGTGTGGGTGTGGGGTGTGGGTGTAGTGTGTGTGTGCATGTGTGTGATGTGAGTATGTGGTGTGTATGGTCTGAGTATGTGTGGTGTGTGTATGTGGTGTGTGGGTGTGGTGAATGTATGGTGTGTGTGTGCGTGTGTGTGTGTGCGCGTGCGTGTGTGTGTGTGTGTGTGTGTGTGTGTGTGTGTGTGTGTGTTTGTGTGTGTGTGTGTAGGCCAGGGTGATTCCTCAGGAACCATTCACATATGTTCGATAACCTCTCTCACTAGGACCCGGGCTTGCCGGCTATGCTGGGCTTTCTGGCCACTGAGCTACTGTGGAGGTCTCCTGCTTCCCCATCATGGGGATTGTGAGGAGTACGTAGTACCATAGCTGGCTTCCTACTTAGGAGCTTAGATCCTCATGTGTGTGTACATGTGCTTTATAAAAGGAGCTGTCACTTCACCTAGTACATTTTTACTGTTTTTTTTGTTTTGTTTTGTTGTTTTTGTTTTTGTAGTTCTTTAAAGATACTCAGTTTGGAGTTTAACGGTATTTGGAAGAAATTTGTAGAAACATAAATATTAATTGATAGCCTAAAGTTTTGTATAAAAATAAATAAACACACACACATATACAGGTAACACATATGTGTACATCACTCAGTTGTTTTCCAGGCCAAGTCAGTCTCATGTTGCCCAGAAATTTAGAGAGGCCGAGGCAGAAGGACAATTGAGCACTTCAGGTGAGAAGTTCAAGGTCAAACTGTGAAACATAGCAAGATACCATTTTTAAAAATGCAAAAAGAAAGGGAAGAAGAGGAGAGCATTGCTTTCCTAAGTGTTTGTTACCATCAAAATAAGGCTGTATAAAGTTTCTCTTGTTTTTAAGATGGTAGCCTTGGGTGAGAGGTGATGTCCAAGCTCACAGTGCCAAGAGTTACAGACACTCCTTTGTGAGTGTCCATTGCATTGGCTGACTTGGCTGTATATGATCTTTTCAACTTTTTCCCCTCCCAAAGCTACCACACCAGCAGCCTTGATGCCAGTTCACTCTGCAAAGTGACACTTGATGGCCATAGCTAAGAACTGTAGAACACGCTAGCATTCCCTCCCATTATTAAAACATCCCCCTCACGAGAGGAATTGGACAGACCAGCTTATAGTTTTGTAGGAAGGCTAAAGATATAAGGAAAGAGAGACATTTAGACCGATAGAACTTATTATTTTGTGAATTTAATTTTAAGCCTGTGAAATTAAATTTTTGTATAATGTGAATTTGTATAGACTTATTTGCACTATTTTTGAAAATAATTTTCTGGAGAAATAAACTCCCCCCCCTGTCCCCCCCCCCCCCCCCCCCCCCCGTGAAGTACTGCAGATCAAGCCTAGAGCCTCATGTGCGCTAGGCAAGTGCTGTACCAATGAGCCACATCTCCAGATAAGAAATGAGCTATTAAAGTACTCATAGATATTTTAATTTTTCATGAGAATAAAATTAAAGGATGCCAAAACAACATGGCAATACCATTTATTTTGATCACATGCTTATTTTACTTTACTTTTATTGTATTTTTGAGATAGACTTTTACTAATTTACTTAGAACCGTCTTGAAATCCCTGGGCTCAGTCTTCTTCCTCCAGCCTCTGCTCCTCTGGGGAAAGGCACACCATCACACCTGGCTCAGTTGAATGCTTACCTGAAACCAGCAAAGGTTAAGAGTCAGTGGGACTGACTCTGACATGAACTCTGGTGCTCCATATTTGACCACCTCCCCTTGGTGGGAAGTCCTGATGGTACTCAAAGAAAGAATAAGCAGGCTACCAAGATGAGACTTGATAGCCTATGACCATATAGTGGGGGAGGAGGTTCCCCTCAGTCTTAGACCTAGGGGAAGGGAATAGAGTGAAAGCGGACAGAAGGAGGAACGGGAGGATACAAGTGATGGGATAACAACTGAGTTGTAATCTGAGTAAATTAAATTAAAAAAACAAAAACAAAGAGTCAGTGGAATTATGTTAAATATCACAGTTCAAAAGCAGAATTCTGTTTTTGAAAAAAAAAACCTGTTAAATATCCATAAAGCCAACAAAGTTTGCTTTCAGATAATAGAATTTTATTGAACTGTTTCTTCTCCTGGAGGACACTGTGTTTTGTTTTGTTTTATATGGTACTAGGCAGGTTCAAAGCCAGGCCTTTACACATGCTAAGTATATACTTTATGGCTCTCCCAAAAGGCTTTTAAGTTATCTGGAACTCAGCAGTGTGAAGTAGGTGGCTATTTTGCTAACCTTGGTGGTAATGAGTGTGGGAGTGAGTTACTGCTAAGCCATGAAGATCTGGTTTGCAGTTAGCTGACCGAGGGGAGGATGCTCTGGTCGTTCTTGAGGACGCTGCAGTTGTGAAGAAACGCACATGAGGCCACACGGTCCAGTGTTAGGGTTTGCCTCCTGAGAGTTGAGGCCAGAATCTGAGGTGGACTCCTGGAACGGAATGTTTGAAAAAGATAAAATTAGGATTAAGATTAAAAAAGATAAAATTTTATGCCATGTTAAAAGTGGTAATTTAATATTTCCTGAGGGCCGGAAGAGATTTAAGGATACCTGTTCTTGGGAATTGTAGAGTTCCATAAGTGTGATTTCCACCCCCACTCCCCCATGGATTTCTGTCTGGCTCCTGGTAGCAAGAAGGCCTGTGAGCCCGCTGAATAGAATGTGCAGAGTTTCCCACGGAACTCGGAACTCAAGGTATGGAGTATAGGCCTGTTATCCCAGTCTGTGTGGCTGAGTTAAGAGGATCAAAGTTCAGATCAGCTTGAGCTATCTATTAACCCCCCCTCCCTCCAAAAAGGAGGAAGGGCTAGGGCTTTAGGTCTCTTTGAAATCTGCTCACCTGGCATGCATGGAGCGCCTGGGTCTGGTCCTAGCACCACATTAGCCAAGTATGGGGGCTTTCGCCTCCATCTGAGCACTTGGGAGGTAGAGACAGGAGAGTCAGAAGTTCTAGATCGTCCTGGGCTACATCGTGAGTTTGAGGCTGTCCAAAACAATTAAGAAGAGGAGGAGGAAGACAAAGAAAGGAGAAAGCGTGACATGGCTGAGTGGATAAAATCACGTGCTGTGAAGCCCCAGAACCTGGGTTCCATTCCCAGAACCCACAGGGCAGGAGAGAAGCAACTCCTGCAGGTTGCCATGGGCCCTTGCAACAAATAAATGTAAAGTAATTTTTAAATAAAATTAAATTTCAAGAGAAAAAGAAAAGTAAATGTTTTGGGTATTTGCGGAGCTCTCGTGCACGGGGAAGACTGAGAAGGTGAGTGATGAGAGGCAGCATTCTTTTAGACTCGTTGATCCAGAAAATAGATACATAAAGACATTTTTTTAAAATTCCATTTCCAGCTGGGCATGGTGATGCACACCTTAATCCCAGCACTCAGAGGACAGAGGCAGAGCACTTGCTGCTCTTACAGGACCTGGTTTTAATTCTCAGCACCCACACGGTGTCTCACAAGCATATGTGTAAAGAAATACCATGTTCAAGGCTGGTAGAGTGCTTGCTTAGCATATGTGGGACAAAAGAAAAAAAAATAGTAGCACCGACATCTTCAGGCCTCTGGCACGTTACTAACGTCTTTATTTATGTGGTTAGGGCTTTCTGATGTTTGCGTTGAGAGTCAGAAGATCTTCTAATATACCAGAAGAAATCATTATACCTTTTGCTAATTATTATAGTTAGTAATTATTTGGCTGTTTTAATATTAGGAATCCAGGAAAGATACAGAAGCCTGAGTAAAGACTGTGGGTTTCTATGTAGCAGGCAGGAAAATGTGTAATACTGTAGGCAAGACATTCAGAGTGCTTTGTAGACATCCATCTTCACAAAGTTCTGTAAAGTAATGGTAGCGTGCATGTACAAGTGTGTACAGTGCATATGTGTGGATGCAGGTGCATGTGTGCCACAGCGTGTGCACATAGGTCAGAGGACAGCCACATGTCGGTCTCGCCTTCCACCTTGTTCTTCCTGTTGTTGCCTGACGCTGTGTATACTAAGCTAGCTGGTCCACACGCTTTGGAGATGGGGACTCCCCGTCTCTGCTTCTGGCTATTCTGGGTTCTGGGCATTCGAATTCAGGTATTTTACCCACTGAGCCATCTCCCAGCCCTTATAATCATGCAGTATTCTCCACCTAAAAGATAAAGGAGCCAAGATCAGCTAGCTGTTAAAAACCAGGGCTGGAGTTCAGTGCTAGGCGTAATTCATGCTGCTGCGCACACTTGTCTTGATCCTGTGGTCTTCTTGCCTCAGCCGTCTGGCTTCTCAGAGTGCAAGTGTGTGCACTGTGAGTGTTTCACAAAAGTCATGTCTCTGAACTGCACTCCAGCCTCAGCGGTAGTTTTGATGGTGTGTTGATGTTGACGAGAGTCACTCCAGAGATCTCAGTTCTAAATGAAGAAGAGCCTGCCTTATTCAGCTGTGTAGCGTGTACAGTGTGTACAGCCTGTGAGCCTGTAAGTGACGGGAGTGACTTAGAGTAGTAGTGCATAGAGGTCCCTGGGTGTGAGACCTGGTTCCACCACTAGCTAGCTATAAGTTTAAGAGTTACGCAACCCTATTAAATAGTTGATCATTATAATCATTACTATTATTATTTCTGCCTAATGAGTAAGCCATATGGTGATGTGTTTTGGGGCAGTTATTCTCAAATCTTTGATACTCATTTATCTTATATACTCTAATGGAGATAATTAGCTGCACTGAGAAGGCCAAGCCCGATGGACGAGGGCGTCATGGTGTTAAAACTCACCAGCAGTCACCCAGCGTGCTGTGCAAAAGCAGCGTTAGGTGCATTTGACTTCAAGGCGTGTGTACATGTTGAAAGCCTGCGGAGGTCCTGCACTGCCTCACATTGCTTAGGCTTCTGTGGCATGAAGGTATATGTGACTAGTTCTTCATAACAGTGAAGATGAAGAAGGCACATATGAGGACATTATGTTAAGTAAAATAAGCTAGGCACGGAAAAACTAACACTGAGTGACCTCACTCAAACGATTTGGGGCTAGGAAGATGACCTAGTTGGTCAAGTGCTTGGCATACAAGCATAAGTACTCACATTTGGCTCTCAGCACCCATGTAAACAACTGGCATGTTGGCTTGTACCTGTAATATTAGACCGGAAGAGATAGAAACTAGGTCCCTGGAGCTTGCCGTATTTTTGAGCTCCAAGTTCAGTTTGAGACGGTGTCTCAAGAAATCAGGAGGATAGCTGCTCTCCTAGAGGGCCTGGGGTTGGTTCCCAGCCCCCACATGGCAGCTCACAAGATAGGTAACTCCAACCCTCCGCTGGCGTCCATGGGCACTGCAGATACACCAGATACACATACCTGTAAGCAGAGCACCTAATACCTACCTCTAGCCTCAACATGCATATGCATACATGTGCATATGAACATCCATACAAACACACATACGAACACAAAGCCAAACACATAACTAGATAAAACAAATAGTTGAACTCTTCTAAGAAGAGAGTAAATGGCTGTTACCAGGGATTGGGTGTTTGTTGGTGTTTGTTGGTGTCCTACTTTGGTTT
This sequence comes from Acomys minous, assembly GCF_964271855.1. NCBI lineage: Eukaryota > Metazoa > Chordata > Mammalia > Rodentia > Muridae > Acomys > Acomys minous. Next base: position 51,439,354 of record NC_140491.1, on the reverse strand, counting down.
CTATTGTTCTGAAAAGACCCTTGGTGAGGAAAGGGTGTGTCTCAACTTACTACTGTAGTCCATTATTGAGGGAATCCAGGGCAGGAACCCACGGCAGGAAGCTGGAGGCAGGAACTGAAGCAGAGACCGTAGACAAATGGGTTTTTCCTGGAGTGCTTCCAGGCTCACTGTTCAGCTTCCTTTCTTCCTTCCTTCCTTCCTTTCTTTCTTTTTTTAATTATTTATTTTTATTAATTTATTAATTATTATTTTTATTTAATGTACATTGGTGTTTTGTCTGCATGTATGTTTGTGTCAAGTCCCCAGCAACTGGAGTTGCAGACAGTTGTGAGCCACCATGTCGGTGCTGGAAATTGAACCCAGGTCCTCTGGAAGAGCAGCCAGTGACTTTAGCTAGTTATCAACTTAACTTGAGCAGCTACTGAATGGAAAAGAAAGTTCCTGTGTGGGAATTGCATTAAGGGGTTGAACTTTTTTTTTTTTTAAACTGGCAACCAAAGGCTCCCTAGTGCCATATATTTAGACTTAAAAACTTCCAGCCCTGGGCTGAGGATACAGCTCAATGATGAAGTGATTCCTGGGTCACCAGGGGCAGGGAGTGTGTTTGAGGGGTGCATGTTTCCCAGCATGGGAGGCAGGGCAAGAGGGATGCCTATGTCTGAGGCCAACCAGCTTTACCTGATGAGTTCCAGACTAGCCAGGATTTCATACAGAGAAAACAGAACCAGAAAATACCTGCGGTGTGTGCTTTAAAAATGAGGAGGAAAAAAAGGGTTGGTAGGATTTCTCAGTAGGTGAAGGAGCCTTCTGCCAAGCCTGAAGTTCTTTTTCCAGGACCTGATGATTAAAGGGAAGAACGAACTCTAGCAAGTTGTCCTTTGACATCTGCATGGTCACTGTGGCATGCACATGCCCACACAAAATAAAATATAAGTTTAAGAAAATGCTTTGATGGAAGGGCTGGAGAGATGGCTCAGAGGTTAAGAGCACTGACTGCTCTTCCAAAGGTTCTAAGTTCAACTCCCAGCAACCACACTGTGGCTCAAGACCATCTATAATGAGATCTGGTGCCCTAATCTGGCATGCAGGCATACATGCAGACAGAGCATGTTATATGTAATAAACAAATCTTTTTTAAAAAACGCTTTGATGTTGAAAATCTACTTACTCCATGAAGTTTTTTTATGTTTATATTTGATTTCTCCTGTTGAAGACTTTCTTTTCTTGATATTACATCAATGAGTACTTCAAATTATAATTTTCATATTTTTACCTTCTTTAAATAGTCAATAAACAAACTTTTAGAGTATTCTACTAAATACCTGTAAGCGTCCATCTTAAAATGTATCTCTTTCACTTTTTAATAGTCACCAGTATCCCAGTATCTGCTTTATTCTTGCAGTTTTCTTTTTTTATTATTTTTTATTTTTTTATTTTTTATTTTTTATTCTTGCAGTTTTCAAACTTACTTGATGTCACTAATTGGTCATTCCTTGGTTGCTATGGCCATGGCTGTCTTCTGCAGATAACATGACACTATTTTTTTCAGTTGAAAAGATGTGCTTGTGCTGTTACCTTCATTTGTTTCACCTTTTCTGCTATGACCAATGACACACTAACTGTAAACTCATTAAAAAAGGTGTCTTGTCGAGAAACCCTAGCTCCAGCTCTCCTGATCACACAGACTAACACAAGTCTGAGCCCTTTTGGTAATGCCCCAAAGCTTGGCTCCATAGAGTGCACACTGCCATGGCCTCCTGTCATTAGTCCCACATGCTGTACTGAGGCCTTCACACAGGTCTCCTAGCTCAGTCATAGAACTGAGAGAAAGGAAGAAAGCGATGCTCAGAAAGACTGAGGCCCTCACGGTGTCAAGGAAGAGAGGCAAAAAAGGCTCAACCATTTAGCAGTAGACAAAGGGTCAATTAAAAAATTATAACCTAAAAACTGAATTGAACAAAGGCTATAGTGGGTACAGAGTCAGTGACGTCATACTCAAGATGACTGGTTTAACCAGCTATAGGAACCACACACTGTACATAATGATTCACTTGGTGGGTAAGGATGAGGGGGGCATCTAAGGGGAGTTGGAGGAAAACCTAGCCAAAATTTGTATGACAAAAAACTCGATGAAAAAGAATTGGACTAAAAAAGTATAATTTTTTTAAAACAAATTAAGGGGTTTTTTTTTAATATTTGGGTTTTTGTTTGTGTATGTGGATAGATGTGAGCTTGCTATGACAAGCATGTGAAGGTCAAAGGATAAATTTCTGCCATGTTGGTCCCAGAGAACTGAATTCAGGTGTTTGGGCTCATCTGCAAGTTCCTTTGCCTCCCGAGCCGCCTCTGCGGCCCAGAATTTATAATCTTATTTACAGATTTCTCAAAGTTGATGCAAGCAATTACTAATAAAATACACTTCGTTTTACAAGATATCTTTAAAGCTTATGAGTCAGTACACTCCTGTGCGATGCCCTAAGGTATGGTTTGCTTATAGTGCCATCAAAGTTGTACCCAACGAATCTTTTAAAACTGAGAGAGAACATAAAGTTGAATGGGTAAGGGTTTGGGGTGGGGGTTCTAAGAGGCATTGGGGGAGAGAGAAAACATGATTAAACTTTGTATGAAAAATAAAGAATTGAAGTAGAAAAGTAGCTAAGCCAGTAAAGGCACTTGCCACTGAACCCATACAAAAGGAGGAGAGAAATGACTCCATATACACCTGCAGAGAGAGAGAGAGAGAGAGAGAGAGAGAGAGAGAGAGAGAGAGAGAAGGAGAGAAAGAAAGAGAGAAAGAGAGAGAGAGAAGAGAGGAGACAGACAGACAGACAGAAGAGTGCATGCGCCTGAACATATGTGCACACACATACACACACACACACACACATACACACGAATGCACAAAATAAAGATGTAATATTTTTAAATGTTGAATCCTTATGAAAAATACCCCTGTAAATTTTGACATACATGTGTCTATGCGAATATGTATATGTATATAATTTTGTTCAACTCTTTATGTTCATCTTGACATTGATGACTTTGCCATCTCTAGAGCCATTTTCGAGTCATTTCGATGGCAGGACTGTGGGAAAGCTTTAGGATGGGGACTGTCCCACACAGACCAGAAAAGGAGCAAAGCTGATACAGCAGCATCCATCTGTGAAGGCAGCGTGCAACTCAAGTGCCCTCACTCAGAGGCACCTAAGGGATTTCCCAAGAAGACAAGTGATCTGTCCCATGGAATAATGATGTCTAGAAGAGTAGCTAGTCACTGTTTCATCCCATTTGTGAAGTCCGTTCAGTATACCTTAAAGCAAATCCAGCGTTGGCACTGGCTAGCTTTGCCAAATGCCTACCTGTCAGTGGTTAGGGTAGCGCCATAGGACTTGAACTATGGATGCTTTTAGAGGCTCTCAGCAGTCTGGGCTGGGGTGTGGCTCACTGACAGTGTGCTGGCCACCCATGAATCCTATCACTGCAATATAAATAAAAGATTTCCAGATTTGGAACCTCCTCCTTCTTTATTTTAGAACCTTGAAGACACAGATTCTGAAAAGAATAAATGAGAACTACAAATAAATTGTTGGATGACTGAATAAGTTACTGATAGAAATCACACTAAGTTTTAATCTTTTTAAGCTGAAATATAAAAGTGGTTGCTATCCTCAACTACATTATTAAACATCTGCACAGCTCTCACTGCTGGCCTTCAGGAGCAGCTCTCTGTGACTTCTGTTACCTGCATGATAGGGAGATGGGTATGAAGTCTCCTTGGCACACTATTTTTCCTCTTCTTCTCCCCGCTTACTTGGTGTTTTTTCAACTATAGTGTCTGATTAAAATAAAATAAAAATCTCATGTTAAGACATTTGATGTCCAAAAAGATGCCATGTTCATACACCAGTACAGCCTTCCTCAAGGAGACAGACTGTATACTTTGTGTGTTTATTACTGAAGATTATAATGATTTTAAGGTGAAAACTCCTTTTTGTAATACTCTATTGGCAATATGTAGCCATTTTAGTAAATGTATACTGAACTTCTAGTTCATATCTTTTTTTTTTTTTAGTCATATCTTATTTCCGAGTGGCCTTCAATAGTCTAAGCCATGAGTTTTTCAGATTACGAAACGAAAAAGAATTTAGGATTTACAGAAGTATCAATCAGTATTGGCTCTACAGTGATGAAACGTAGTTGCAGTTACAACTTTAAAATAATTTTGAAAGACAAGGTAGTTACAAGGTAAGGTTAAACAAGATTAAATGATTTATGGGCATCTTATAATGGCAGTCCTCGTTTTAAGCTACAGTGTAAAGTGCTTTATTCTGAGATTAGGTATTGTGGCAGAAGCCAAAACTGCCTTTTCTATCACAGTGCCAGAATACAACCTCTTTTTCTTTCTGCACTAACAAGACGGCTTCGCCACCACAGCCCACTCTAAGTAATTAAATCAACCCTTTGTGCTTACGGTATTCTCCTCTAGTGACGGTACTAGATCTGATTATGTGCTTCATGCATATTCAAAGTGCCGCGCTGACAGCTCTTTAATGAGCTCTTACTTAATCAGTATGAACAATGTTCATCTTGTTCTTTTTTTTCCTCCTGCATTAGAGCTAGGAACAGTTGGGAAAAATGAAACATCCAGCATTCATTTGAAAAATATATTGTACTTTGAAAAGTGTCTAAGCGGAGGAAGTTGCATTCTGCCCTTTAAAAGTCTGATGGACAAATTGGATTACTAGTATTGGATTAAATAACAAATGGTTAGAAGAGAAATGAGAAAAGCTCGCTGCGATCAGAGGCTTTAATATTTTTTGTTGCTTATAAAGCTGAAGGGGTCTTTAACCAGTTATTAAAGTCAGGATTAATTTGTAATGGTTCAACTTACTGGCTTTTAAAAGCTTTTAAATTTAAAAATTTTAAATCCCTATAAACAATAGTGTAGTGATATGTTAGAAGAAACTAATTTCTTATTATTAGGCTGGGTATAGCTGCGCATCCCTGCGTACTGCCTCCGATGAGGACTAGGGAAACAGGCTTGGTTATGGTTTTGTTTTTGCTTTGTTTTGTTTCGTTTTTCAGTGAATAGAAGTAAGCTGTGTAGCAATGTGCAAATGTGACTTTAAATGTTTGTTGGGCTTATTTCCCTTTAAAGCATGAAGTTCTTTTATTATTAGTCATTTCCTAACAATCATGGAGCTGTCTTTGATTCTTACCCATAAATACAGACATGAATTAAAGAGACAATCACACAGTTCCATGTCAATATTGTTAAACTTAGGAGGCGGTGTTCCATTGAAGAAAACGATGCTAATGTAAGAGTAGGCTGGCTGCTTCTAGTATTCCCTGAAAGCCTCAATTATAGGTTAAGCTAAACTCAAAACAAAGTTTTAATGTTTGTATCTCTAGAAGCCACTTGAGGTATGAACACAAGAATTGGGTCTTTAATCAGAAAATGGGATAGTATAAAATCTACACCTATTAATATTGCACACATGTGTCATTTCACTGATCAAAACGCTTCCACCGGGGTACATTTGGCCTTTTTCCAAACTGCAAGCTTTTTCTCAGCTTTTTCTTTTTACTCTTTCTTCTTTTGTTGCTACCCAGGGATTTGTGCCTATCGCAGCCTGTATCACATGACCAGTGTCAAGACATCACATGGTCCAAAGTGAATACAAAACCAGCTACCCTAAAGGAGAGATTAAAAAATACTGTAAAACAATAAAGACTTTTGTTCAGTCTCTAAAAGAATCTATCTCAAGTCGGCGTCACACATTGAGTTTTAACAATGTGTCCTGTACGTCCTCACTGTCCCCCGATGACAGGCAGCATACTCTGAAGTCTGTGCACAGCATTCTACACAAGATCTGCTTCGAATATTCCTATACGTTCTTTAAATTTCTGTTAATGTAGAAATAGTTCAATTATGGCATTTCCATAATTTATAAAGTACATATTTAGGCAACATGACAGAATGCACAATTGGATAGTATACAGTATCATCTCACTGAAGTTACAGGAAGTCTGTGTCTGTGGACAGGGTGTACTCATGTGTTGATGGTCATGGCGGTCTGTGGTATAGAAGAGCATATGTTGGCGACAGTGCCTGCTTCTGGAGAAAAGTAGTTCTGAAGTGAGGAGAGTTGAGGTGCTGAAGAAGACTCTTTAAATACAGATAGGCTTCTGTAAAAACTCTGAAAGTTTTAAATAGACTCAATGTCTTCATGTTGTTGTTTTTGTTTTTCAAGACAGGGTTTCTATGTGTAACAGTTCTGGCTGTTCTGTGGGTCATACTCTGTAGACCAGGCTGGCCTTAAACTCACAGAGATCCGCCTGCCTCTGCCTCCCGAGTGCTGGGATTAAAGGTGTGCATCACCACGCCCAGTAATGTCTTCAGTTCCTAAATGGTGCTGTCACATTTAAAAAGAACATGTCCAAAACAGCCTTAGCAAAGATACTTAGTTCTTATAGACCTTTGTGTTTACCCCATGAATGTTGTGCAGAATATGGACTGTAAATATTAAATAACGCATTAGCAAAGTAATAAAACAACCATGGGTGAAACTCAGAGTGAGGGTGGGAGGTTGGGGGGCAGCGAAAGGACTGCAAATTTAACTTGGTATAATTTGAAAGAAGATAAATGCCCCTCCAAAGTATTCTCTCAGTTCAGTTGCGACCTGCACAGTGCTGGTTAGGGTGTGATCAGTGTCAGGGGTGTACTCTAATGGATCACAGTCCTGTGTGGGGGACAGAGCATGGACATGCCTGAAAGGGTGTGAGTGAAAGTACGGGGTCTCTGGGCTAGAGTTACTTCACAATCCAGTCGAAATGTTAGAGTGTCTCTTTAGTGAAATTTCTTTTAATATTCTAGTCATTGTAATAATTTTTCCACTTTGGGCTGTGTCTTTTTGTAGTCTTGTCATTTACAGTGCACTTAATAACTTGTAAGCAATTTCTCTTTTAGAGTCAATGAGTCCTAAGTGGTACACACATATATGGTATTTTACTTTCCATGATGAAGTTGTTAAAAGTAAAGTTTTCACAGCATCTCTGGACTTCCCTGGTCTCCCGCTAGTCTTACAATCCTCATAATAACCTTCCAGTTCCTCATTGAAACATAGTAGCAAGTCGGCTCCTGGGGAGGACTTAAAAGGCAGGGCGTTTTCTTTACTGTGCTTGGTGTTAGTAGGCTCCACAGGTACACTTAGACTAGAATGCATATTGGGGAAGTTCCAGCTCTAGAAAAGAAAAATGGCGCCTGAGTTTCTACATACTGCTATGTTTCAGGCCTTGGACCCAAGTAGCAGTACATTATGCACATTTGGAGCACTTGACATGTATTTCAAGTGAAAAAAGTTGGACTGAACTTTTTTTTTTTTTTTTTTTGGCTTGTGATCTGCAGGAAAGAATATGGAAGAAGAGGAGACCATGATGCAGGAATGGTTCACGCTGGTTAATAAGAAAAACGCCCTGATAAGGAGGATGAACCAGCTGTCGCTTCTGTGAGTACCCAGCCTCCTGCTGGCTGGTCCTGGGCTCTGTCAGGGCCTTCTTTGGGCTAATATTTACTAAGCCTGCCTTTTTTCCTTTCCTTAGATGGCTAGTATATGAAAATGTTCATCTGAACACTTTAGAATTTGCAAATAGACTGATAGACACTGGGCAAATGTGGCTTTTAAGGTCAAGGAATAAGGAACAATTTTTGCATATAAAGTATTTTTAAGTGTGTGTGTGTGTGTGTGTGTGTGTGTGTGTGTGTGTGTGTGTGTGTGTACACACATCAGTGCACAAACTACAATGGGTGTGTGGAGACCACAGGACAGCTTTGTGGAGCTAGTTCTCTTCCTCTACTTTATGTGGGTTCTGGGGAACAAATTCAGTTAGTCAGGCTCACAGCTAGGACTGCAGCAGCCTTTCACCAGCCCCCAATTGTTGTGTTTAAGAAATAAATCCTTAGTGCAGAAGAGGATTAGCTTTCACTTGGGGTTATAGGATACCCCTCCAGAAAGGCAAAATTAATGTTTGTTTTTAAAATGCTAAGTTAAAAAATGAAATTCCATTAAGAAATTATCTATAGGTAGAGCTATATAAACTTTGGGATAAAAAGTTAATTCCCTGACCTTGTTATGAGTGTAGTGATTAAAGTTCAGTGGAGACCAGACCAGATTTTAAAAAATCTGAGTCTTTAATATTCAGCTCAGTATAGAAATTAATGCTCATGTCTTTCTACTCATTAGCTAGCAGTGTTCCTATAGTATGCCAATATTATGCATGTCTTTATTTGAATGTAAAACCCTAATTTTTTGGTTTCTACCTTGCTTGAACCTGGTAAAAGAGGTTATGATGAAAACGTTGACTTGTCTGTGTATTCAGTTCTCACTGGCATTTGTGTTTCTTCTCTTCACATGAAGTCTTTAATAAGAATATTTACCATGAACTGTGAGTAACACATTACGACAGGGCCTTCGGCCTGACACAATACCAGAAGCATGTCTGAGTGGGACTGCTTACTTAGATTAGGGTATCCCTCCGTGCCATTCAAAACTGAAGGAAGAGAGCAACTCTAGGAGCTTTCAACTGAAGGAGATCTGGGGTCTATGTATCATTTATTTAGAGTGGCTTAAAGTTAAATAGAAAAGTCAGTTATGACTCCTAAAATCAATGTACACCAAAGGTCCTTTTAAGTGTTTAATGATTTAGCAATTAGCATATTGATGAACTTTTTACAATTTGCCTAGGGAAAAAGAACATGACTTGGAGCGAAGGTATGAGCTGCTGAACCGGGAACTGCGGGCCATGCTGGCCATTGAAGGTAAGAGCTGGGGTGGGTGAGCCATGGTGGCCATTGAAGGTAAGAGCTGGGGTGGGTGAGCCATGGGCCATGGTGGCCATTGAAGGTAAGAGCTGGGGTGGGTGAGCCATGGGCCATGGTGGCCGTTGAAGGTAAGAGCTGGGGTGGGTGAGCCATGGGCCATGGTGGCCATTGAAGGTAAGAGCTGGGGTGGGTGAGCCATGGGCCATGCTGGCCACTGAAGGTAAGAGCTGGGGTGGGTGAGCCATGGGCCATGGTGGCCATTGAAGGTAAGAGCTGGGGTGGGTGAGCCATGGGCCATGGTGGCCATTGAAGGTAAGAGCTGGGGTGGGTGAGCCATGGGCCATGGTGGCCATTGAAGGTAAGAGCTGGGGTGGGTGAGCCATGGTGGCCATTGAAGGTAAGAGCTGGGGTGGGTGAGCCATGGTGGCCATTGAAGGTAAGAGCTGGGGAGGAGGCTGTGAGGTGTCATCTGTCAGTAGTGTGCTATACATGCCTGGTTTGGCTAGGTCAGTTCTACTAAGTACCTACAGGAATTACATATATGCTTTGAAGACAGAAAACAGTATCCAAAAACATGCTCATGGAGTCAATTTAGATAGTTAATCATTGTGTTTACGGTTACAGAACTTCACTTTTAAGTCAGACTAAATTTCTGTAAGAGATAAAATGTATGAGCTAATTGATTTTAGCTACATTTTTATGTGTATTTGTAAAGTTATTTCCACTGGAGAATTTCAGTGAAGATTTATTGTTTTGATTACTTATCAATAGGAGCCTGTGGTTCTGTTCTGTTTCCTTTGCCTTTTTTTTAGACAGGGTCTCCCTCCTCGCCTCAGTCTGGCCTACACTCCGGCCTACAACTCAGTATGTAGCCCCGGCTGGTTGCCATCTCATGGAAGTCCCCCTGCCTCAGCTTCCCAAGTGCTGGGATGGCAGGTGTAAGTCACCACCCCCAGCCTGATTTCACTCCTGTTGAGTAAATATGTGGGCAGTGATTGATGCAAGAGGAAATTAAATACTTGCACACTTTTTGTAAGTCATTGATATGAATGTATAGAAATCCTATGCCCAGTTCATAATGTAAGTGAGCAGCAGCTAGCTCAAGTTTAGCATTTACTGTATTTTTTTTTAAGTCTGAAGTGTTTTATAATGCTCTTCTTATATCTCTTAGTTAAAAATGCCTTATAGTTCAAAGATTTTTGCTTAAAAGCTAATCCTTTGGGCTCTGTAAAATAGATCTTTTGTCTAATCAATGCAAATTGATTTTCCTCTTCTATATTGACCTCTTAACCCATTGACTGTCCGTGGTAATTTCGTTTTCACCTGATAAGGTACCTGATCCATAAGTCAATTCTAATTAGTTCAGAAACTAGAAATTTAAGTTTGTAAGTGAAAGCCAAGTGAAGATTTATATTCTTAAAATATTTTAAAATATATTACTCTAAAATAAGGCCTATTTATCAGTGACCTTGTATGTGATAGAAGCCTTACTTTAATTACTTTTATATCTATAATCTCACTTGATAATATCACTGATAACATTTGTATATCTCCATTTAAAAACTCAATTTACTTTGCTTTTAAAAGCTTCACTTAGATAATTTTCTTCAAATGGCTAACTGTATCAAATACAGTTATCAAAAATTGATAACTATTAAAATTTCAAAATTATTTTAGATTTTTTGTGAAATTTGTCACTGCAATAAAATACACTAGTACACCAAATGATATTTTTTCCTTTGGGGATAATTTAGATATAGTTATAGTCTGGTTTTTAAAAGAGATCAAAAAGTTAAATAGTTGAGAAGTAGATGCAGCAGTTACCATATAGGTAGAATATGTGTATACCGGATCTGTATGTAATATATAACTCATTAGACAGTAGGTTCATTATTCATTGCACCCAATGTAACGTAGTCTTAATTTGTTTTTATATCCATCTTCTTCTGTATAAAAAGATAAATTGTCCTTAAAATACAGCTTTATATAGTATAATTGGCTTTTAGGTTAGAGATGAAATACAGTTTTTATTCCCCAAACCAATATTATTACTAAATATGCATCTTATAACACCCTTGCACATGAAGAACATCCCAGTCTCACTGGCCATCGTCTGTATGTGTAGGCTTAGAATCTACCTTTTTTTTTTTCTTCCTGCCTGAGGTTCTTACACATACAGAGAAGCAATAAAAATCTTTTTTTTTTAACTTTACATGCAACTATTAGTCTTTTGGCTCCCCTCAGTTTCCCTCCCTCTTTCCTTCATTTCCTCTCTAACACACACGCATTTTAAATTGCATTGTCCTGTGTGTGACTGTGCCTCAAATCTCTGTGTCAGTTCACTAAAAGAGAGGGGAGGGAATCTTGGGAACAGCCTGTTGGTTCCAAATAGAGACACTTGGAGAGATGCCTGTTGCAGTATGTGGCAGGACCTCAGCAGGCCGCCTCAGCATGGACCCACATGTGTGTCAGCAGCCTTTCCCAACCCTTGAGGGGAACATGGGAGCAGACAGCAACAGTCTTGTGTTGTTTCCTTTTCGTTAAAAAATGCTGTCCTCTTTTTCCAACTTCTCCGCAGCCAGCGTTATAGACTAAAGCCTTTCCAAGTGGCTTGCGCTCAAGGCATGCACTGGCAAGAGAGCAGAGGAAAGCAGTAGCCACAGTACATGAAAAAGAAACATTCACACTCTGGTTGGAGAGCAAAAAATTATAATAGTAATACTAACATTTAACCCACCCATTCCTCTGAGAACCTGCATCGCTGGGAGTGTGAGCCGTCCTCCCCCTCCCTGCTGTGGTGGGGTCCCAGCTGCTGCTCTACTGCGCTCAGCTGGAAGACTCCCTCAAGCCAACAACCACCTTTCAGATGCTTTTTCTATAGTTTTTGGAGTTATTGTTCCAGATTATTTAATGCGCCCTCGGGAAAGACAAATTCACTCTTGCACACATGGGGGGGGGCTTTTTAGAGAGGGGGGCATGTTCATTTTCTGCACAAGAAATGGATCTTCTCTAGGATTTGTACATCTTGATTTATTCTTGGCTTAGAGTTTGAAGTGGGTGCTCTTCTAAAAGGATTTATGCACAGGTTCACTATTTTTGTAGTTATGGTTTATATGATAAGCTTTTTATATTTAAAATCAATATGTAATCCTGTGGAGGAGCTTATCCCCTAAAACCCCATTTGTAAATCTATTTTAGCTTTGTTACACAGCACAGCCACAGTCTTCCACGGATTGATTAGGCTCCACAGTAGAGTCCTATCAATGGCCTGTTCTGATGATGAGGCAAACTCTTTCAGGATTGCTAGTTGACTGGAACTAAAGATAAGACTTGCGTGCAGTCCCCCAACGTGCTCTTTACAAAACTGCTGTTAATTTTCGTCAAAGTGCCAGGCTGTTTTGGACTGGGAAGGTTTTCACCAGAACTTTAGGTCTTTCTGTTAAAGTGTTGAAGTGTTGATGGGTATTCCTCTTGCCTTTTTTTCCCACAGTAATTAACAACTTCAGCAAATAAACTGAATTGGGACATGAATAATTAGCCCTATATATGAAAAGGTGTTTTTGTTTTGTTTGTTTGTTGTTGTTGTTTTCAAATTAACAAACAGCTCAGTTGAAATGGACATAAACAGAATCTCTTTATTTCAACACTTTGGCTCAAATGCACCATCAAACTTAATCCTATTTGTTGTGAGAGGCTGTGGCTTCCGTACCAAAAGTACACTGGAATCTTTAAATTGATCAGAACCCACACTGTAGTTTGTCCAAGCTAAAGCCAGGTCACCCAGCCCGTTAGCTGTGGCTGCTGCAGCAGCTGCGCATGGTTCCCTGCAGTTATGACAAGGGGACTGGTAACCCTGGATGTGACAACATACCCAGGTGAAGCTAAGACTTAAGCTTGAACATACCTGTTAGTCTTGATCAATTTTGAATGCAGTATTTTAAATTATCAAAATAGTTTACTAATTTCTCAGTTAGCATTCATATATATATAATGTTAGTATATAAGTTTATATATGCATATATAATATAATTCATTCCTACCATGAGAAAGGAAACAGAAGGTGAAAGTATAGGCTTACCAAGATAAAATCTATTTATTGCACATAGGTATTTGCTCTGTATTTGACTACTTATAAGATATCAATTATACCAATAACAGTTAATAGCAAAAACCCTCCAGTTTTATTACAGTATTTTAAATTCTGACATCAGTTAAATTTGACTCTAAAAATTTTTTTTTTTAAAAAAACTACCTAAATATATTTTCAGTTTAAATTTTTTTCAATTATGGGAAATGTTATTGAGATAGGGAAAAATGAGATTTAAAAATATTCAGTATTTCAGGCATTACAAAACTCTCATTTGTTTACACTGTTAACATTTAACTTTCCAGTGTTAATGAAATCCTTGCATTTTAAATAATTAATTAAAGCCTTTTTAAGTGGTCAAGTTGAGAGGAATGATTTAATAAGAATTATGTATTTGTTGTTAAATGTTTCTTTCTCTGTTAAAATTTTTAATTTACATTTATGTAGGGTAGGAAAAAAATGTTCTTCCTGGTTGTAAACTTACCAAAATATCTTAAGGTAAAGAATTACAAATCTTATACCTGTAATCGTATTATTAAGTACTAACTTAATAATTATAAATTTTAGTCACAACTTCAGGATCTTTTCTGAATTGATATTTTAAGAACTACAGTTACCTAAAAGTATTCTATCTTAAGGATCCTTCTAGTCACAAAGTCTGTTACTTCACTCGCCCTGGAGAGTAAGACCGACTTAAGAACAAGAACAGATTAGAAATATTTCCAGCATTCCTGTGCCCTTAGCTGCTTGGGTCCAGAGAGTTAAACTGTGATAGGTTTGCTTTCTCTACATTAAAATTCAAACACAGTTCTCCATAAGTTTTCTTCGTCCGCTCCATGCTGCAGGATATTTCACCCTTTAAATGAGAGCATAATCACAGTCAGTCATAGGATGTGTTTGTGTTTGTGATGTTTGTGTGGAGCATGGATAACTGGTGGGGTGTGTTTGAGCTTGTGAAAGGAACAGTGATAAAACCGAGCAAACTCCTCTCCTCCTTCTCCCAGCTTCGCTAACCTTTACTGCATGATGATGCATCTCATTTTTAATTTGTAAATAAAAAAAAGATAGCATTCCCTGTGGCACCATTTGCTTTCATGGAGCTGCTGAGCAGTTTGCTGTCTTGAATAAATTTTGCTCTGGAGGTGGGGGGGGGAGTGGATTTGAACCAGCACATTCTTGTGTGGTTTGTGAAGATTCACATGGTAACCAGCATAAGCATTGTTAGGTTTATCTGAATAAGCACCAGCCATGTGAGTTTTAACATGACTGCCCAGGGCACTGGAGAGAGAACCCGAAGGACTACACTCCTCCGGTTTTTGGAAAGTGTGTTTGCTGGGGGAGGGGGCTGTAAGAGTCGTTGGCCAGGGTGCCCCCCACCCCCCCCCCTTTTAAAACTGGTGTCCTGTTTCCCTCCAGGTCCTCATTTGTTCGCCTATCTCCTCATCATCTACTTCTTCTTTTCATTGTTTACCTTCCTAATGAGGGAGGCGGGGTAGGCTGGTTCTTGATTGACAGCTACAAGCCCTTACAGTCTGGCCAGAGAGCAGTTGGCTTTGGTTTCAAAAGTGTTTTAAATGTTAGATTGTGGTCCTGTTTTTATCAAGTGAAACTGCTGCTCATCTTAAGGAAATTTTCAAAGCTGAAAAGGTTAGGTTATGAATATCACTGAGTACTAAAACTGACATAAAAATGGCCACCCACCCTCAGAAAAAGCACTGCCCCGCGCATTTTCTGACCTTTAACATGGGAGTTTGAAAAAAGAAATATGTGGGGCTTTTTTTTTTCTTTGCAAAGTGCTTCCATTTGAAACCTCCGAGCAAATGTCTCCAAAAGAAAACTGGCTGTGATGCGATCGAGAGCTGCCGTGTAATATTGCAGAGCAAATTTATTTTTTTTTTTACTTCAAAGAAAAATGCTAATTAGCCGATTCACTACTTTTAAAGTTATTGTGAAGCATATGGCGCCCAGTGTGAGCTACATCCAACTGCTAAAATAGAGCGGGGAGGAAATTAGCGAAGAATGGGCTGTTTGGGGTGAGAGTGGGGGTGGGGAGGAGAGTAGGTTCTCGGGCAGATTCTCCAGCCCTTTCTCTACTTCCCCGCCTCCTCGTTTATCCACTCCCTCAGCCCCTAGCCCGCCCGGGCCAACCTCTTCTGGACTCCGGCTCCCCTCCCCCACCCGAGCCTGACTTCAGGTGCCTGCCTCCCGCCTAACCACTGGCTCACACCTGGTTTCTAGCAGGCTCCTAACCTGCCGCAGCAATCTTGCATAAGTATTTACAAAGTAGGGTTTAGGGTGTGAAATCCTCACCTCCTCAGCCAAACTCCCGCACGCAAACACTAACCAGTGGCCCAGTTTGCTGAGATTTTAGGAAACCGGATTAGGCGGGAAGGGGAGGGCAGGTTCGCAGAGCGCTGAGTCCCTGCGGGTGGTAACTGGCCTCCCGCCCCCTGCAGATTGGCAGAAGACAGAAGCCCAGAAGCGACGGGAACAGCTCCTGCTGGACGAGCTAGTGGCCCTGGTGGACAAGCGAGACGCCCTTGTCAGGGACCTGGACGCCCAAGAGAAGCAGTGAGTGAGGGATGGGCGGGGTGTGGTCTAAGGGAAGCCACCCGTCAAGAAGTTTATAGAAAGTTCATTTCGGGCCAGGGCCTTTGTGCCGCCCTCCCATAGCCACGAGGGATCCAGAGAGTTTGTGTTCCACTGTGATAGTCTGCCCTTTATGAGGAAAAATAACTCTCGCTTTCCTGTCATCTAATATCCAGGGCCGAAGAAGAAGATGAGCATTTGGAGCGAACTCTGGAGCAAAACAAAGGCAAGATGGCCAAGAAGGAGGAGAAGTGCGCTCTTCAGTAGCCTTAGGCCAGATCTGTCCCCGCGTCGCGATCTTAGGTCCCCGACCAGAAACAGGCTGGCTGATTGAAAACTTTTTAACGTTTTGTTGGACTGCATTGTTCTTCCGGGCCATCGCCCCTTTCCCTCCTCTCCAGAAAACATACAGCGCTCCAGCTAGCTTTAAGGACTCTTTGTGAGTTAGTCATGAAATCATTTTGGAAATCATGTGAAGTAGATTTGTACAGACACCTTGTGAATGACTGGTAATGAAGATGCTGAAGAAACTGTCCCCCCCCCCCCAAAGAAGGAAAAGACTTCCCTCATTAACCTCCCTTCTGTTTTGGATGGGATGAAAAATTGAAACATGTTTGTTGTAGTATTGTTGGGAATAGCATAATGACGGTGGGTGGGCGGGGGCAAAGGGGAATAAGAAAATGTCATTAATGATTTTTTTTCCAATCCTGCCGTATGTAAGTAACACTGTTACCTAAATCTCATAGTTAGATCATATTCTGTGTATCGACAAACCTGTGTTCCATTTGCCAGTCGGGGCTTTCTGCAGTTGTTCGCATTTCACATAAAGACTATAAAGTTCCTCTCTGCTCTCCTCAGAGGATGGCCCTTTTAAGGTAGCCTGAGACAAACCCTGTGGTTTGAAAGGTGAACTGTGAGAAGGAGTCTGCTTGATGTGCAGCAGTTTACAAGGACAGTTGTACCATCTGACAGTGCGCCATCTTTTTCTCTGAATAATTATTTATTACATCTTGCTTGGTTCCTACATTTTGTTGAGGCTCAACATTGGCTCAAGAATGCTGTTAATATTTATTCTGTATTGATAAAAGTCTGTCTTGGCACTAAGTAAATCCCCGTTACAATCTTCTCTAGCAGAGCACTGTGTGTTTTGTGAAAATGGTTATGTTTATTTATTACAATACTGAGTCATATATAAATTTTCAATAAAAGCAGAAACTTTCTTACCTTAAACCCTGCTGCTATTTATTTCCTTGCAATGAAAAACCTGAGTGGAAGTTTGTGTGTCCGTAAGAGTTTCCAGCTCAGGACACTGGACTGTGTTTGGAGCTGACACAGGTCCAGAGGAGCGCTGCTCACACAGAATGCAAATTGCAAAGTCATTAGTCACATTCTTAGGGAGTGCAAATTGTCCTGTTCTTTGGAAGGGGTCATCTCTCTGAAAGAGTCCAGAAAATTTAAGGTTCCACACCACTGGAAAAGACAAATGCATCCTGATGAATTTTCCGAGTCGTTTGTAAGAGAACTGTGTCCCACCATAACCAGCACGTCTGTAGGTACTGAAATGAAAGGGAAAGAGCTGAGCTTGGGGGAGGGGTTGTGCACATATATGGGTTTGGGATGGAAGAAAGAGAATTGTAACAATTTCTATGCCGCGGGTAAAAATGGATTCTTCTACACCGAGTGTCCGAACAAAGAAAGCTCCTTCAACAAGTCCGGAAACTTGGGGAAAACACTGGCATTCACTACAGCTCTCTCTCTCTCTCTCTCTCTCTCTCTCTCTCTCTCTCTCTCTCTCTCTCTCTCTCTCTCACACACACACACACACACACACACACACACACACACACACACACACACCTCTCACAAACACCTACTCCACTTGAAAAGTATGCTGCTATTTCCAATTATTATTCTTTCAAAATGGTAAAAACTTGCCACAATTCCCTAATCGCAAAGATTTTTTTTTCTTTTTCTTTCTGCTCTCTGGGGAAATTCAGAATCCAATCCAAGCAGGTAAACCTCGGAAATCCACTGCCTGGAGCATCCTGGGGCTCGCTTTAGGGTGGATTAGAGAAACCTTCCCTTTTCCCGGGGCCTCTCAGAAAGGCGCTTTCCTCTTCCCTCAAGCCACCCCAGACCTTCGAGGTGACAAAACTCCCTTAGCCCTAGATTTGCTAGTGACTGGGGGCCCCGCCTGCTTGATTCCCAACCTCGTGGGGTTTCCCTTCTCAGCGCCTGAACGCCCCTCAGCGGCGGCAGAGCGTGGACCAAGACTTCGGAGTTGGGCCGCAGCCGGGGAGTCGCGTTGCCACCGCTCTGCACAGTCCCGGGAGTCGGGCTCCCTAGGGCAAGAATCCTGCCCGACAATGGACGGAGACCCTGAAAACCCGCTCAGTGTGAAGAGACAATGGGTCCGGGCCTCCGGGGGATGGAAGCCTTTAAGGAGGGCAGGTGCAGAACTTTCTCCTGGACGAGGGTCCAAGCCCCACCCCTGCCACAAGTGTTTCTACAGTCACGCTACTCTACAGTGGACTGAGGTCACTTGGATGCTACACCCAGGTTTGGGCCTGCTCCTGGACGGTGGGCCTTAAACTGAGCCAGCTCCCCTCCCCCTTCGCCAACCTCGCCCCTACTTTGCCCTGGCTGCACAAGCACCCTTTGAGGAAACCGTCAAAGCTTCTGGGCCAGCGTCCCCAGTTTCCTAGCAAAGGCTGCCTCAATCTTCTGAGCCTAATTCAAGAAACTTTCTCTCTCTCTCTCTCTCTCTCTCTCTCTCTCTCTCTCTCTCTCTCTCTCTCTCTCTCTCTCTCCCTCGCTCTCTCTGTTCCCCCAACACCCCCACCCACCCTCGCGTCTCCTTTCTCCTTAATCCCAAGGTTTTACAGGATGAACATTAAGGAAATTCGCCTCCAAATTGGGATTAGATAAATACTCTCTTGGCGGCGGGGGTGGGGGTGGGGGGAGGGAGGATGGTCGGGTCCTTGCCACTCGATACCTCCCACTTCCCCGAGAATGGAGGGGGACAGCATCAGGAACCCACAGAGACCGGCTCCCGAGCAGTGGGCCTTGGGGACCTCCCAGGCACATTCCAATGCGTACAGCCGCTCCACTTCGCCAAGCCTGACCCAGGCAAGGTTCTGCGACTGCCAAAGAACCCGCCCGGTGGAGGCCAGAGAGATCCAGCCAGAGCGTGTGCCCCGGGCCCCAGAGGGTCAACCAAGGCTCACAGCCCGGAGACCTGGACCGGGATGCCGCCAGTGCACTCCCCAGGATGGCGACGTTTTCGTGCCCGCCAAACTAGTGAGCCCTGGCTTTTCCCCGGAGCAGTGGGCAGAAGTGTATTTCGTTTCTTTCTTTTAAACTTCAGCACGGTCCCGGTAGCTCTGAGCCTGACAGTCCGCTTTAGGGTCTACTCCTGGTGAGGACCCGGGAGCCTAAGGTGTGTGCTTGCTCGGGCCAGCCAGCGCAGGGCTCTGAGCTGTTTCTTTTCTGCCTGCAGGTTTTATCTCTCTCCCTCTCATTCCCCCCTTTCCTCGCGTTCTTTTATTCTGCTTTCTCTTTCTCTCGCTTTTGTGAATGGGCCGCGGTGTCTTTGTTCTGGAGAGAAGCGCCCGTGTCGCTGACTTTTGTGAACTAGAGAAGGCTCTTGTAAAAACCTCCTTTTCTCCTCCGCAGTCCCCCGCTCACACCCCTCCTTCCCTGCCCCTTTGATTAGATGTTCCCTCATCGTTCAAAAAAAAAAATGTAATTTCGTTAGTCTGGCGGCCACTTTCTTTGAACATTAGCTCGCTTTCAGCCCCAACTTCAATTAGAAGGGGTTGATTTTGAGAGATCAACAAAAGAACCGACCAGAGCCTTATTAAAGGTCCTAAGAAGATCTCTGGGTCCTTTGAGAAGCAGTTAAGGAAACAGTGTGCCCTCCATCATATTCTGTTACCGTATTTTATTCGGACTCCAAAGAAAAGTGTCGTTTGGGGGAGGGGAGAACCACTTTGATGAGCGGCAGTCGCGGCCCCTTTTCACTCAGCGGGCTCCCCCCCCCCCCCTTCCTTCTGGTCGCCCCGAGCCCGGTCAACGATCGTTGCGGACCCCGCAGCCTGGGCATCGCGGAGCTCCCCTCTACTGTGCTCTTGGAAGCTCCCGAACTCACCCACGCACATACTGTGGCTCAAACTTTTCACCCTCCTATTGGGGTGAGAATGGCACGTTGAGGAGAAAAGACTAGGAAAGGACATACATGTGGTCCCTAGTATTCAGTAGGAGATGCCATGTAAAAGAATTGCCTGTCGGGGTTGGACCGAAAACATTTTTTCCCCCTCTCGCTTTGGAAAATCCAAACAGGTAGACGTCCTCAGCAAGTTTATTCGGTTGGGAACTGGGGTCGGCCAATACGAACAATCCGGGGAAATGGTTTCGAGAAGGCTCCTCTCCTAATATGTAGAAAAGAAAGTGAGGGGTCGGGGTATGTGGACACATTTTCTACCAAACTGTCCCTGGGAGACTAAGACATGAAAGGACAGACCAAGTGTGAAAAAGAAAGTTTTCTATCAAACCTATACGACTAAGAAATAAGGTAGGTGTGTGTGTGTGTGTGTGTGTGTGTGTGTGTGTGTGTGTGTGTGTGTGTGTGTGTGTGTAAGGAGTTCTGAGCCCCAACGGTTCCGAAGAAGCTTTTAGGAAGTGCAAACATCTTTGGTGGGCACCGGGAGTCCCTAGAGACACTGAACAGCTGGTAAGTGGCGGCGCCTCCCCTGCCGGTATCCCCCCTGGGCGCGAGAGTCCCGGGGCGCCGTGGAGCGCCCAGCGAGCCGAGAACTGGCCCCGGAGCTCCACTCAGCAGCGGGTGCAGGCAGGAGCTGCCCGCAGCGCCCTCAGGTTGGGAGGCGCGGAGAGAGGAGGCTCTGGGGCCCAGGGCACAGCGAGGAGCGCCAGGGGCCGGCGCGCCTGAGGTCCCCGGCCCGGGAAGCCTCGCGCCCACACCCCGGCTGCTAAGCCCGGCGGCGCGCGAGAGAGAAAGAACCGGTTACCCAGCACCTTTACGCCACTCCTCCGTAGCAAGGCCCGGAGAGAGAAGGGCGGGGGGCCCCAGGCGTGCCACGGGACCCCAGGCCCCCTCTGCGCCTGCGACTCCAGCGCTGCAGTCGCCCTCCTCGACTCGCTCTGAGCGGAATTTGCCAAGGGAGCTCCAGAGTTAGCGCGCGACCGGGGCGGGGCCGGCGCGCTGGGAGGGAGGGGGTGGGGGGAGGGAGGGCAGGGGCGCGCGGAGGTAACCCCGGCTCGCGCTGCCATTGCCCAGCTCCCTGTCACTCAGTCCGCTCTAGGTCCCCTATTGGCGGCCTAGCCCCGTTACGCACTTGCCTCGCGTTCACATACCCGGGGAGGGCAGTAGAAAGGTGATCAATCTTCATCAGGCTACATTTCCAATCACCTAAACACCCGAGCACGACAAGCCACGCCGACAAGGTAAATTGCTTGATTTATTTAGTTTGCCAAGTGATTATGCAGGGTTTCCCAGTCCCTACTGCCTCCATGTTGCACTGGGAGTGCAGCGGCTACCGCGAGCCACCTCCTAACTCTGTCCCCTCGAAACCAACCACCCCCCCCTACCTCCGGTCCCGGGCGATCCCAAGTCTTGGGAGGAAAAGCAAGTGGGACTTTACAAATAAAGTATTTGTGCAATAAAGTGAAACCTGGAGGAACACGCACAAAGCTCCTTGGGGGAAAAGCAGGAGAGGGGAAGAGGGAAGTTGGGGAAAGAGGAAACCCGGGGAATCCTAGACCCGCCGCCGGGGTAATACCTGTGAGGCTCTGTTTTGCAGGTTGGCTGCCCTTCGGGTCTTGGTGAGGGCGCGAGGTAGATGGTGAACAGCCCCGGCAGCGGAGGGCAGGTAAGGAGGAAGCCGGGCCGCGCGCCACCCTAGGACGGTGAAGGCTCCTCTCGCCTCCCCTTTCTCGAACCCACCACTGCTCCCCAGGTCCCGGGCAGGTGGGCGGGGCTGGGGGTAAAGGCTAGGCGCCCCTGGCTGCGCCCGAGGACCCCAAGCTGCTCAAGAGCCGGGCGTCCCCTACCCCGCCTCCTCCGAAGCCGCGGAGCTTGGGTTCAAAGTTAGATGAAAGTATTCCAAAAGTCACGCCGCACTCTTCGCAGAAGTGCGGTGGCTGGAGGCCTGTGGCCCTTCGGCCCAAGTGCCTTAACTGTTTCCCTTGTGGTCCTCTCCTCCTTCAGTGCGAGCTGGCCTCCCTCAGTCCAGGCCGCGGGTCCCCAAGGGCGGTAGCTGGGAAGGAGTTAGGATGGGGAAGCTTAAGTCCTGCCTCCTTTTCCCCTGATTTCCCTCTTGGCGAAGCCCCTCTCGGATCCCAGTCCAACCGCCGGAATCAAATAATTTCTTTTGCTGGAGAAGAGCGCCATGGCCTCGCTGTGTCTGAGCCGAGCCCCGCGCTGCCAGCTCGGGTGTGCTTGTGCTGTACAACTTGAGGCCTAGTTCCCTGCTCTCCTCCTGGTTCAGAGAGGACGGCCAGGCGCGCACGAGACCCGGGGTGCTCTGGCTCTTGAAACTCTCAGAACGCTGTGAGGTCCTGGGTTGGCCATCCTTTACCAAACCCTGGTGGGACTCGGCGTTCTCACTAGGCTTGGTGGAAAGAAGGCCTGGCCTGTGCAGGCTAAGGAGGGACAGTGACTGCCTCTGAGGCACCCCTGACCTTGGGCGGTGTTTTGAAACCGCCACTTCTACTGTGGCGCCTTTGGCGTCTTCTTGCTGTCTCACCCTGGCCTGGGCTGCATCTGCCCTGGTGGTGCGGTAGGATTCCGGTTCAGCCATCTCAGCGTCGGGGATCCAGAGAGGTCAGCTATGAAGGGGATTGTGGGATCTGGGGTAGGGAACCGCCCTGGAGATCTTTGAAGGCGTAACGTGGGCAGTGAGCCTCGGAGACCAAAGAGTAGGCACCTTGGGCCTCTGTTTTGCTCGCCCGTTTTTGTCCCTCTTTCAAAAACACTTGAAACTGAACGAAATAACCCCGTATGCTCTGTGCGGCCTGCAGTCCCGGCGCCAAATGAACATTTGCTTGAGCAAATTGCTTCCGCCGCACTTAAAAAAAAAAATAACTACACTTGGAATCTTGCACCCTCCACGGCCCCGACTCTCACCTCCACAGCTTGATCGCGCTTTAACTTTTCTTTCCTGTTGACACTCTAGGAGTGTCTTTGGCCCATGTCAAGCCCTCAGAGAGGAAGGAACGAACGATGTGGGAAAAGTTTACTTTTCCTGAGAAGCTGTGGAGGAGCTTCTCCTTGGAGGAGAAATTTCTCAGGTTGCCTGCTGTGCGGTTCCTAGCCTGCACCCCCTCCCCATTCAAGGATTATAGGGGCTGAAAGCCAAAGTGACTGCGGGTGAAGGTTTCCATGTGTCTCCTCTCTCCCTAGGCCAGGCCCCCAGAAGCAACAGCTTGAAGGACTTCTTCGCAGTAGGAGCCTGAACTGCTCCTGGCCTCAGGCCCCCTGGATCCGTCGGAGCGCCTCCACCCGGCTGTTAGCATGATGTCTTACCTCAAACAACCCCCGTACGGCATGAACGGGCTGGGCCTAGCTGGCCCTGCCATGGATCTCCTGCACCCCTCCGTGGGCTACCCTGGTGAGCAGTAGCCCTCCGCCCCTTCCTCAAGCCTCAGCAAATATGGAGGGATTCCAGCCTCTAAAGTTTGAGTCCATGCTGTCCTCAAACAGGCCCAGGGAGATGATTAGCTCACCGCAGCTGCCTGTTGCCTTGTCCCGCTACAGGCTCACAGGTTTGAGTTCAGGGCTGCTCAGGCAGCTTTAAAACTACAACCTACAACTTTTGAGCCTGTGGTGCAGCCTGGCTTCTGTTGTGGTCCCACTTGCTAGGAAGAGCACGTTTATCTACCGATGTGTTTCCCAAAGCTGCTTCCCCCCCCTCCTTTTTAATTCAAGCCTCTCCTGGCCCCCAACATTTCATGAGGAATCTGGCTGGACACTAATATAAGTAGTCAGGTTTCTTGTGTCTAGCTGCCCTGAGAAGCAGAGTTCTTTCTCCGTAGTCAGAAAGTCCTCAAGACCAGCGACATGAGCCAGCTCTTCTGGGGTGGTGGAGGAGCCAGCTGAGCCCTGGGTTTCTTTTCTAGAATCTACTTACTTACTTTATTTACTTTAACCTATTCACTTGGAAAGACTTCCTAGGTCCCGCTTCTGCCCAGCTCTCTTCTAATTCCTACCGCTCAACTAGGAAGTGTGTGGGCTTAAGGAAAAGGCTTTGTGGTTAATCTCCGAGAGGCTGGGAGGGTGCAGGCCATACTGTTTGAGACTAGGGCCTCTCTGTCCCACCTGTGGCCAGGGAAGTTTTCGTTTGCTTTCCATGGCTGGGTTCTGGGACCTCCCAGAGGACCTCCGTGTGGCCTCTAGAGCCAGTACTCGTGGTCCACCGCTGACTCCAGGCGCCCTCGCATGTCCCCGCAGCCACCCCGCGGAAACAGCGACGGGAGCGCACCACCTTCACGCGTTCACAGCTGGACGTGCTCGAGGCGCTGTTCGCAAAGACTCGATACCCAGACATCTTCATGCGCGAGGAGGTGGCTCTCAAGATCAACCTGCCAGAGTCCAGAGTCCAGGTGCGAACTCCTGGGGGCTCAAGGGTTAGGGTAGGGACGCTTGGACCAGGTCGGGGAAGATCTGGCCTGTCGGTCAGGTGTCGGGGCTCATCCGCTGACTGGACAAGGCCCTCTCCAACTCCCCCTAGTGCTGGGTAAAAGGGGCAACGTTAACAGGAGTGGCTTGGAGCCCGGTATCTAACCCTTGTCACCAGGGAGCCTTCAATATTGAAAGTCGGTTTTTTTTTTTTTTGTTTGGGGGAGGCCAGCCATGTTCCCCGGATGTAACTTCCTCTGAAGGTTCAATAATGGTCCTGCTTCTTTAGCTACCACAGAACTTGGCAATTGCCTACTGAGGCCTTAGCTCTGCTTCCGCCTTTGTCTTTTGCACCCTTGCCCTACGTCCCGGGGATTCTAAAAGTGCAAGATGGAACTTGGCTGCAACCTAGTGCTTTCTGCCTGGGAGTGCGCTCCGCGGGTGCAGTCGATCTGGTTAGGAATTCTCTGCAGCCTCGTGGACGCCGAGTACAAAATCCAGATGCTGGCTTTACCCTTTCTGAGATGAAACTGTTCAAACAAAACTAGAGTTCTGAGTTTGTCTAGCTCTTCCTCGAGGGTCTTTTGTCTCGCCTCCCCCCCCCCCCACCGAAGGCTCGAGAAGGGACTGTGAATTCAGTGCTCTGTACCCGGGCCCCTTCCAAAAGAAGTGGGAATTTATGACTTACCAATCCATTTGGTACCTCACCTGGAGCCAAACGGCCCAAAGAAATCACACCCAAGCTTCCTTCTCAAGAAACCCCAGAACTGGAGTACTGCTTCCGTTCAGCCTCCAGCCTTGCTTCTGTTCCCACCCAAATATTTGCCCTGCCCAACTCCAGTCTCCAGGAGCGACTCGGTGAAACCCCTCGGGCCCCAGGCTTGGTGACTGCCCTACACTCCGATGCTCTGTACCACTCCGCTGTTTCCTGAGCTCTGTTCATGGAAAACAGGGCCTCCAAACTAAAACGGGGCTGCGGGGAAGCACCCAACAGCAACAGCTTAGAGATGGCTGAACTTCTGGCTGGACAGACGCAAACGTTCCGCCCTCGGGCAGAGTTGCGCTGGGCTTGGGGAGGTGCGCATCCCTCCTGAGGAGGAGGCTGACTGGGGGCTTTGCGCAGAAAGATGGGGGAGGGAGCCAGAGCTGGGGACCTAGCACGTGCGGGGGAGGGGACAGGGTCTGGCAGAGCCGGAGACTGTGGACTGGGAGGGGTGGAGGCTGGGATTGAGAGGTCCCCGAGATCCTGGGCGGGGTGTGAGCCCGAGGGGCGGAGGAGCAGTGAGCGCCACTACCCAGCCCCCTGATATCCTCTCTCTTCACTCCCCTGCTCACTGCAGGTTTGGTTCAAGAACCGCCGCGCCAAGTGCCGCCAGCAGCAGCAGAGCGGGAACGGAACGAAAAGCCGGCCGGTCAAGAAAAAGTCGTCTCCAGTGCGCGAGAGCTCGGGCTCAGAGAGCAGTGGCCAGTTCACGCCGCCCGCGGTATCTAGCTCTGCCTCTTCGTCCAGTTCAGCGTCCAGTGCCTCCGCCAACCCCGCGGCTGCTGCGGCCGCGGGCCTGAGTGGGAACCCAGTGGCAGCCGCGTCCTCTCTGAGTACGCCTACTGCTTCGTCCATCTGGAGCCCGGCCTCCATCTCTCCCGGCTCAGCGCCGGCATCTGTATCAGTGCCAGAGCCCCTGGGCGCGCCGAGCAACGCGTCGTGTATGCAGCGCTCCGTAGCTGCAGGTGCTGCCACCGCTGCGGCCTCCTACCCCATGTCCTATGGCCAGGGCGGAAGCTACGGCCAGGGCTACCCCACGCCCTCCTCTTCTTACTTTGGCGGTGTAGACTGCAGCTCTTACCTAGCGCCCATGCACTCTCATCACCACCCGCACCAGCTTAGCCCCATGGCACCCTCCTCCATGGCTGGCCACCACCACCACCACCCACACGCACACCACCCATTGAGCCAATCTTCGGGCCACCACCACCACCACCACCACCATCACCACCACCAAGGTTATGGAGGCTCTGGGCTCGCCTTCAACTCTGCCGACTGCTTGGATTACAAGGAGCCTGCCGCTGCCGCTGCTTCCTCTGCCTGGAAACTCAACTTCAACTCTCCCGACTGTCTGGACTATAAGGACCAAGCCTCGTGGCGGTTCCAAGTCTTGTGAGTCCCAGGAGTGAGAGGAAGTGGAGAAGAAACGCAACTACCTGCGCCCTCCGTGGTCCCCACCCTGTTGCTGCTGCTGCACCGCTCGCCTTTGCCTTGGCTTTTCCAAAACTGAGTTTTCATTCCCCCAGAAGATGTTCATTGCTTGCACTGCCGCTCCCAGTGAAGGGTGCAGACCCTTCTCTCCCCCCCCCCTTGGAGGCGGGGCCCGGTGCTTCTACTTGGCCCTCAGTTTCTTCACGGGATAGCGGTATGCTCTCCCTCTCAATTCCTGCGTCACCCTTCACGTCTTTCTGGACAGCTTTTATGCACCTGCAGCCTTCTGAGGCTCTTCGCTCTGACCCTCTCTGTTTTGAGCTCAACAGTTTTATTTATTATTTCTGGACACTGAAGTATATCTACCGTTTGGAGTGCGCTCATATACACTCCTCCAGATCAAACCCACCACTGTTTCTCTTAGCAGACTGTCGCTCCTTCAGCTGCCCTTGACCCCCAGTCTCCCCCCCACCCCCCCGTCTTCAGGCCAGAGCTTCCAGCATTTCCACCTCCCCAGTGGTGAGCGCTGGGCCAGGCCTGCGGGAGGAGGGCGCCCCAGCCTCCTTTCCTGCGCTGCGCTGGACTAATTCAAGCTTCCGCCTCGGCGGGAATGCTGTACATAGTTGGGTCCGTTCCAGGGACCACTTAAAGTTTTTAGTTGCTGTTGGTTGAACTGAGCATCTCTCTTGTTTTAGCGTCCAAGAAACAGAACTTTAAAATATATACATCACATATATATACACACACATATATATATAACAAAAGCAAAAAATATTTCCCCTTTGTTCCCATCCTCTCTTTATCAAATGACGGCGGTTCTTATTTTTCAGTTGTTACAAAGCTGTTCTGCCCTCTTCACACCTCCCTTTGTGTATTTATTAAAGAAACCCGCTTGGTTCCAGGAAGCTGGGCGCTGGAGGATCGGAAGTGAAGGAAAACAGCTAAGTCAGGGTACAGGGACAGGGGCCTAGGCTAGGCAGGGCACAGGACTGACCCTTCGCCGGTCTAAGCACAGTATCAAAGCTTTCGGCTTAGAAACAAACAAAAGAAGTGAAATTACGGCATGTGGAAAGCAAACCGAGCGGAGTCCCAGGTCCAATTTCCTCTGTGAGTGTCTCTCTCTCTCTTTAAAACACCTGTCTGTTTCAGTGAGTTTTTAGTGAACCTTCTTTCTCCGAAAGCTGCGGAGAGTGCCTGTGTATCTATCAGTTTTGGTTTTGGCCGCTTGGTCCAGTAGGTGGGAAAGTAATTTGTAAATTTGATTTGTCCGATGTGAAGATCACAAATTACTTGTTGGGATGTGAGGCAGTCCGTCTCCTCTTCCTCTTTATCGACATTATTTCCCAAAAATAAAAGCAAATTAATGAATGGCTTGTCAGCGTTGCTCTCCTAATTCCAGCTTCGGGTCTCGGTCTCAGGGGATTAAAAGGGAAGGCGACTGTTAATAAGCCGCGTGTTAATGACCTGCACGAAGCTGGAGGCTGAAGCATAAGGCGAGGCAGTCTTGGCAAGAGGAGTCCCCCAAAACGTTCTTTTAGGGAGCCCCCCATACTTTCCTTGGCCTGGCTTCTCCCTCTCCTAAGGTTTTGACCCCGCAACCTTTTTGCCATCAAGGACAGAGACAGGTGTCAGGACTCTATTCCAGAAACAGCTCCTTTCTCTTCAGAGGCAGGAGCCTGGCACTGATTTCTTCACTCTAATTGCCTGTACCAGAGAGAAGGAGGGGGGAGGGGAAGAGGGTTGGGAGGCGGGAAAGCATACCGCTGTACTGCTCTCTGAGCTGAGCCAAAAAGGAAAACAAAACGACGGAGGGGGGGGGGGTGGAGAATCTTGTGTCCTGCCGGTTGGCAGCAGAGAAGCTTCCCCGGGTGGCTTTACTGGTGGCTGTGGGATCCTAGATGGCAACCACGTGCTAGGAGTCTTTCTAAAGCATCAGTTCGCCCCAGGAATGTCCCAGTTATTAAACTATCTCTCGTAAAGTTTCATTAAAATATATGAACACAAACTGACCAATGCTAGTTTTATTCCTTTAGAGGAGGAAGATGCCCGGCCTGCAGTGTGGAATGGAGGGCAGTTTCCCTTCCGTCTAGGGGGACAGACCGAAAAGGCTTGTAGGTGGTACCCTTCCCAGCACAGCCTCCGGGCCGGGACTCGGGAGACTAAAAACGTGAGGATAAAATGTATTAATAACGTCGGCTGCCCGAGGAAACCTGGGGCCTAGAACTTTACAGACGGTTCCACCTGACAGCTCCTGAGTGCAAGGCCAAGAAGGCGCGCGCCGCCGTGTCCACGGGCCGGAGGAAATAAGGAGACAACGAAAAGTTGCCTGCGGAGTCGGCGGCGGCCCCGACTCCTTCCGTTCCGGGAGCCCCGCGCGAGGCCGGGGGTGGGGGGTGGGAGTAGGGGGATTGGGGAGTCACGGTCCGTGGGGGGTGGCTGCAGGAAGGAAGGAAGGCCTTCCCCGCCGCGGCCTGCGACCCTGGGCCCAGGGCGGAGGGCGAGCTGCCCAGCGGCCCCCCGAAGGCCGCTCCGTGGCGTGTGCGCCGTGGCCCCTGGCCGGCGGGCCCTGCGCGTTCGCGGGAAGCGGGGCTGGAGGCCGCCCTGGCCGCCCCACACGTCCCGTCTCCGGGGGCCGAGTAGCCGCCGCTTCCAGACGGTTCAGAGGACCCCGGGGTGGGGGTGGGGGTGTCACTACACCAAGGTGACCCGGCCTAACGCGCCCCCCCAACCCCCAACCCCCAACCCCCAACCCCCGGCTCGGACGACCGCATGGCCTCTGGAGCAAGGTACTCAAAGCCCCGCGGGCCTCGGTTTCCTGGCAGCTGTCAGTCGGCCAGGCTGGCCCGGGCGGTTCGCGAACTTTCCTCTCAGGGCCGAGGTGGGTGGGAGCGTCGGTGGCGCCGAAGGCCTCGGCTCCCCCGCGCCCTGCAGCACGAGGCTTCGAGGAGGAGCAGGCACGTGCTTCCCCCCCCCCCCCAGGGCCTGGGGCGGAAGCCGGGGTGGAGGTGGGGAGCTGGGGCGGGGGGGGGGGGAACAGGAGGCGACCGAGGTGGCGGGGGAAGGCCGGAGAGAAGACGGGCTCCGGGGACTCGGGGTGCAGGGCCGAGGGCGCGCACCGGTGCCTGGTCCTGGACGGCGTGGACGCGCACGGGCCCTCTGGGGTGGCGGCGGGCCCCAGCCACCTGTGCGCCCGGCCTGGGATTTGGGGAGCGTCCTTGGGTCACCCCTCTCTCTGGATGCCGGAAGCGAGTCCGGGGCTGGAGCGCGGAGACGCGAGCTAGAGAACCCCTCCGGACACCGAGCGGCAGTGACAGGTCAAGGAAGCTCAACGAAATCTCCTTGCGCTCTGGGCGCAGCCCTGAGTCTGTCCCTCGCTCCATCTGGGGCGGCCGGGCCTGCCCTTGGGTGAGCGCCAGTGAGGGGCTTGGGGTGAGAGGTGAGCCACCTCACGGGTGTTTTAGGTCCAACACTTTCCCCCAGAGCATTGTGTTAATTTGTTGGAGCGCTTTTCTGGCTTTGATACTGGCTACTGAGGTATCAAACACGGTTTTTCTAACTTGTAAATGTGTGTGTTGTGTTGTGTTATTTGTTTGTTTTTGAGGAAAGTTTTAAGGCTACAGCGGTGGGGGCGGGGGGGAGCGAGAATCTGACCGAGAGAATAAAACAGTGAAAAATCTTAACAAGTGTCAGCAGATTCACACCTGCTATAGTCCAGAGACCAAAACTGAACCAAACCAAAACACCAAATTTTTGTTTTAAAAGAAAATTATCACACACACACACACCCCATGCAACTTGTGGAAAATGGCAGTCTCCATGGGTATTGTGATTTTGTTTTCATTTTTAAAAATAAGAGATAAGTTCCTTACTGGAAGAATGAATTATAATGTAAATAATGTCAAAGAAGTTTAATGACCAGGTTGTGTTTAAAGGTGAAATAAGCCACATCTGATATATAACTGTAACTAATACATACGTTATTAGTAAAGAGAGTCTGCGTGATTACTATTCAAGACCAGAAAATTACTTTGCTTTTGATGTAGAATTAATTTAAGAATAGCAATAAGATATCTTTATAAAGTTCCCCTAATTATCGGGGTGTGGTGACACAAACCTGTAATCCCAGCTCTCACGAGCAGGAGGACACAGGAGCATCAGGAGCTCTGGGCCAACCTCACCTACATAGTAAATTAAAAACCTGCCTGGGCTACAGGAGACCCTACCTCAAAAAGCAAAAACAAGCAAATGCCCATTGCCCTCCAAAAGAAAGGAAGACTTAAACACAGAAAACTCACAGATGATTCTGTGTTTTCCACACGTTGCCTCCCTCCTTCATAGATTTCAGGATCATGTATGAAAATCAGTCACTTAAAAGTATTGCATAATAATGAATTTTTTTGCTTAGCAACAGGAAGTTGTCCCAGTTATCTTAAAAGAAATAACATGTTTAGATAAATGTTTGGGGAGTGTCTAAAGTATACTTTTTGAAAGTCTGAGGTCCTCTGCCTGTTTTTAATAGATGGTTCTTAAGAAAGCAATTGTGCCTTTTAATCATTATGTTGATATGGACTGGTATCTGGAAAGTGTGTGTGTGTGTGTGTGTGTGTGTGTGTGTGTGTGTGTGTGTGTACATTCCATTTTGAGTCAGTGTTTTCTTTAATTGAGTTTTAAAACTGAATTAGAATTTTCTTTAAACACAGTAGGGCAGTCCTTCAGCAGCCCTAAGGAGCAGAACACTGGCCAGAAGACCTCCAGTCATTTCAGTGGAATGGCAGTTACACAGGACAGCCTGTATTGCGTTTAAATACATCTACTTTTGTTTCTTAGAGAGAGAGAGAGAGAGAAAATAAGTGTATATTGCTCTGGAAGCTGAGTTAAATGCTGCTGTAATATTCAAAGCTGCACGCCTGTGTTTCTAGACCCTTCTTGATAGCAGGAACACTCTGAACATTGTTAGAAATGTTTCGACAAGCCTTATAGTTCAAGTAGGATTTGGGCTCAACATAGAAACACTGAAAATGTATTGTTTCTAAAGAATTGTACCTCTTTTTTGGTGGCCAACATCAAATAGGCAAAAATGCATTGCATTCCCAGGTCACAAATATCTTTTTTAAAAAGGTTAATCTTTGTTGAACTTCTTATGGAAACTATTTGGAATTTTTAGAAATTCATTTAAAGTAGATTGTAAAATTATGATGTAAGGAACTTGAGTCCAAATTTTTGGAGGGATTGAAGTGGAATATAAATAAATCATAACTAATTTTGATACTTGGGGGTAAAAACTAAAATGTAAGAGTAAACGGTCTCTGATTCAACAGCGTGGTGTCTAAAGAGCTTATAAAATATTTTTAGTGTACAAATATTCTTATGTGTGTTTAAAGCTCTGAATGCTTTTAAGATACACCATCATCTGTCACAGCTATTTCAAATAGGGATCGTATTTTCTTTTTAAATTTTATTTTAAATTTTTCCTGTGAAATATACATATGAAAGAAATTATAAAGCAGATTTTTTACACTCTAAAAAATAATGAAATATACATGGTGTTACAAGTTTTTAACAAATGCTTTGAAAAGTAGGCTTACAGTTGGTTACAATGTCAGCATTTAAACTTGATGTTAAATGAAAATGCATCTGTGTTTTAGGTATTTTGTTAAATCCATTAGTAACTGGCTATCTTTTAAGGGAGATAAATATTTTAAAGAGATATAAAAATTCTACAGGCCTTTGTAAATTCATAGGCTCTTGATGGCACTTTGGTTGAGTCCCTAGTGAAAGGGCACCAAGAGAAGAAGAGAAGATGCTGCTCCCCCAGACTTTATATTTGGTGCCATTCAGTGATAGCTTTGGATCTTGATTTCAGTGCTGGTGAATCCACATTCCTGGCCTAAGGCTTTGGTTTTGAGTCTATATACTTCTGCATCCTCAGAAGAGACCAGTGGCTGCTAGAACTTAGCGTGTTAACGCTGTGATCTCTCCTTCCTCCATCACTTCACATCAAAGATTTTTTTTTTAAAACAACTGGGGAAGAGAAGGGGAAGTTACCTTGGTGGTAAATGCCTATAATCCCAGCACTCAAGAGACTGAAACTAGAGGATTTTCTGTGAGTCTGAGGCCAGCCTGGGCTACATAGCATGACCCTGAATCTGAGTTTGGGAGGGGCGTGGCCGGATTGGGGACAAGCAAAGAAGATCTTTATTTAATTCTTAGATGTTTAAGGCTGAGGGAGCCTTTCATATGATTCTTTTTATTTTTATACATCTCAGGCTGTTTTCTTGATACTTTAAATAAAGGGCTGGAAGTGTAGCTAAGTGGCAAATATCTCTAAAGCCCCACGTTCCTCTGGAGCACTGGGAGAAAAACAATATCTAAAAGCTTGTATTTGCCTGCAGGCAATGGTCTTTTCAGTGAGCAGAGGGAACCGAGCCTCCCAGCTTTGTCACACACACTACTATTCACATATATTGCTTGTTTACTCTGTTAAAACTTGAGAGGCGGTGAGAGGTGAGACTCAGAGTAACTTGTCTACTTATTTGAGGTTACGTGGTGGTGTGTGACCAGCAGGGCTTGGTGCTCAGTATCAGAGCCCGTATTCTTTGCTCTAGGAGCTGCCATTTTATTTTGTAGTTTTGCAGCAAACCTACCATTGGAAGGTACATTATATAATTTGAGAATCAGATTACCAAATTAATCTGAACTGTTTACTATGCCAGTTTTGTCAAGTGGACACCAATGGGAGTCACCTGTGCAGAGGGGACTTCGTCTGAGGCATTGCCCCCATGAGGTTAGACTCTGGGCAGGGCTGAGAGACATTTTTAAAATTTATGTAGAAGGGCTCAGCCCACTCTGGCAATCCTATAAAAGCAGAAGAGCAAGCTGGACCGAGCGACCCAGTAAGCAGCATCCCCGCTTTGCTTCCTGCCTATGGATTCCTGCCCTGAAGCCCTCCTGCCTTGGCTTCTCCTCATGGTCAGCTGTGACCTGGAGGCCAGGAGGACATTTGTTTCCTCCCAGCTGGCCTTTGGTCTATAAAAAGCAAACTAGAAAACTAGAAAGATTGTGGTTTGTTTTTTTTTCCTGTGCTGGAGGTTAACCTAAGGCCTTAAGCAGGCTGGGTAAGTGTCTACCACTGAACAGATACCTACAGCCCCAATCTGTAAAGTTTGGGTTTGGGCAATTGAAATTATTGTGTGGGAAGTTCTTAATGTTTTTTTTTTAATTTCTGGGTATCACTTATTTTTCATTTTAATTGTTTTCAGAGAGCTAGAAATGAAGTATTAAGTGGGGAGACTAGGGTGATGGTAGGTTCCCTCATATTTCCTCCTGTAATTCCTTACTAATTTTATTGTCTAAGTCATTTAAAAATTCCTTACTGGTTGGTTCATGTTTATGAATATGTTTTCTGTTCTTTATTGAGACTTTTTTTTTCACTCTTTATGATAGTGCTTTGCTGCAATTACAGGACTTCTAATCCAGAGAAGCTTGTGTAAACCAGATAGGAAACTCAGAACTACTTAATGGCCCTGTATACTAGGCTTAATATGCTTGTAAAGAAAAATTCAGCAGCTTGATCTAACTGAACAACTTGTCAAGTTCTTTTCGAGTTTTGAGGCTTGTGGCTTATTTGTTTTTGCTGTTTTGTCTTTATCTCAAACATTGGCAAATTCTTGTCTTTTTAGATGAATTTCATTTTGCAAAGCTAAGTCTGAAATTTTAAGATGTTTTAACCAGTTAGTAACAGAGACCATGTCCCTTCTTGACAAGCAAACAGCAGAGGTCTTAGAGGATAATTTTTCTTCTTCAGTTTTTTTTTAAACCTCAGGATTCTATTCTTGCTACTAAATTCCTCAATCTTTATTTTATATATGTTTAAAACCAAAAATAAGAAAGTTGTTCTTAGCTTCTGTTTGGAGAGTAAAACAGCCAAACTCTTGCTTTCCCTTTCATTTTCTCAATTGAGTCACACATTTCAGCAGATACTCAGGCACTACCTGATCACTTCCGAATATATTATATTTGAACTTTTGTTTTTTAATCTAATTTTTGGTTTTTCAAGACCAGGTTTCTCTGTATAGTTTTGGCTGTCCTGGAACATATGCTATAGACCAGGCTGGCCTTGAACTCTCAGAGATCTGCCTGCCTCTGCCTCCCAAGTACTGAGATTAAAGGCGTGCGCCACCACTACCCAGCTGAAAAATTTAAATTAGAAGCTAAGTTTTGTTTTGTTGGACCTGCTTCCCCAGTCTTCTTCATTTTCTCTCTTCATCTGTAAAGTCAAGAAAAAAAAAAGTCATCTGTAAAATCACTATTGCATCTCATAAAATATAAGAGCTTTTTCAAAAATTGGACCATTAAAATGTTAGTATACATTTATTTAAAAGCTCATACAGTTTATGTGTGCACTATATCATTGGGATCAATGCCACCCAGGCCAAGAAATAGCATATTGTGACTGAAGAATTTGCCTGGGTATCCTCAGTTGTCATCATCTCTGTCTTCCCAGAGATAACCATTACCTTGCGCTCATGACCATGGCTTTCTTGCATTTCTTCTCTAATTTAACTACTCTTTATTCCTAAACAACATAGGTTCATTCTCCATGTTCAGAATGTGTGTGGATAGCAATGGGTTGTCCTATTTGGTTAACCTTTCTCCTTTGCATTCTGTTTACAATGATACACAGATACATTGCTGCATGCTGCATAATTGTCCTCTGTAGGGATATGCCACAATGTATCTATTATTCCTTCCGGTTGTTTCCTCTTTGAGAAAATTGTCACTCTGAACACCTTTCTATATATACAATGGTGTATATATAAAGATGCAAATGTGTAAGGTACATTTTAGGAGTGACACTTCTGAGCCTTAGGAAATTCTATGTTTTCACTTTAGCTAGATACTGGAGTGATCATCCAGATTTGCTGGGACCAATTTACAGTTCTAAAAAGTAAATGAGAATTCTAGTTGCTCCATATTTTTTTGCCTGAATCTTACTTGGAATTATTGTACATTTCAGATTTTGACAAGTTGAGTGCATAGTACTGTTTTATTGTGGTTTAGTTATATTTTCTTGATTATTTAAAAGGCTGAACTTTTCTTATTTATCTACTTATTTGTCTATTTGATTTTCTTTTCTTTTGGCATGACTCCAACCACCCCCTTACATTGTCTGCCTCATCTCTGATTTGTGAGAACTTACATACGCTTCATATTAGTTCTTCATCAGTCGTATATGTTGAACATTTTATTTTATTCTATGAATTGTTTCCAAATTCTGTGGATTGTACTTTCATTCACATCAGCACAGGTGGCTCCCAGAGGTCTAAAGATCATAGTCCCCTATGGATGCTGGAAACTCAACTCGGTCCTCTGCAGGAACATCAGGGGCTTTTAGCTGCTAAGCCATGTCTCCAGCTCCTGCTTTTATTTTGTGTATATGTGGTGTGTGTGTGTGTGTGTGTGTGTGTGTGTGTGTGTGTGTGTGTGTGTGTGTATGTGTGTGCAGGAACATGGCACAGGCATGGAGGAGTCTGAGGACAACTTTCAGGAATCATTTGGTGAAGTTTCCACTCAGCAACTCCTCCCACTCCGTGGGTTCCTGAGTTTGAACTCAGGCTGTCAGGCTTCGTGTCAGTCATCTGCATCCTCTGAGCCATCTCACTGGCTCCCTGACGGTGTTTTTAAAGCAGCCTAGTTAATAAAGCTTTTTCTTCTCGGTACCTTTTGTGTGTCTTATGAAAATCTTTCTTCTTGGTTGTAGAATCATCCTTTTACATTTTCACTTTTACCATAAGTGTTTGTCATGCGGTCCCTGCTAGAGGGATTGCACCCAGGGCCTCGAACATTCTGAGCAAGCACTCGGCTGCTGATGTGCTTTGTCAGTTTTCCTCTGAGCTCTTGTGTGTATTATCTAGTAATTCTGCTTTTCCTTCCTGATACTTATTCTACCCACTAGAATACAAATACCACCTTTAGGCACTAAATCCAAAAGTCTTTAGTTTTGATGTTGTCGGTGACTCCTTAGCTGAGACCCTCATATTCTGTTGCCTCCTGGATCTCTCCCCCTGAATACCTTGAAGATATTTGGTACTCAGAAGTAATGGTCACTGTTCTCTCTCTCTCCCTCCCTTCCTTCCTCCCTCCCTCCCTCTCTCTTCTCTCTCTCTCTCTCTCTCTCTCTCTCTCTCTCTCTCTCTCTCTCTCTCTCTCTTCTCTCTGGGCGTAAGTGTGTGTATATGTGTATTTATGCATGTGTGTGTGTGTATGCGTGTGTGTGTGTGTGTGTGTGTGTGTGTGTGTGTGTGTGTGTGTGTGTGCATGTGTGTGCCTGAGTTAAGGACAGAGGACAACCTTCAGGAATTATTTCTGTCCTTCCAGTGGGGGATTGAACTCAGGTTGTTGGGCCCACATAGCAAGCCCTTTCCCATTTCGCCAGCACTAAAGTCATTTCCAGCCTGTTATATTTGCTACACAAATTAAGTTGTAAGCCAAATACTTGTTGGAATTTTTGACTCTTCTTTTCTCCAGCTAAACAGTCATTGTGTCCAGGGGCTTTCCCTTGTGAAATGCATCTCAAACCCATTCAGTCTCTTCTCTCTAGCCCCACGGTTACCACTCAGAGTTCTGCCTACTCTGGCATCACAGCTTTCTAATTGGTTTTCCTTCTTCTATCCTGTCCCTGGCCAGTCTTTCACACTAGCACAGAATTTCCTTTCTAAGCAGCAATTGTATCTCTTTCCTGCTTTTATAGCCTTTCACTGCCTCCATTATAAGGGAAAGTGTAGATCTTTCACAGGGCTTCTGCCGCCACTCTGCAGGAACCTCACTGTTCACCACACATGCGACCGATTGTTTCCCAAAGAGGCTGTGTAGGTCATTGTGCCTTCCCCATGCCTTTCTCTCTGCCTGGCATAGCCTGCCTTCTACCCCGGCCCAGACAGAATTAACCCTTTCCATCTCTGAGCTTCTCTCATTCCTGTATTGGTAAGCATTTGTTTGTAGCTATCTTCTGCACTAGCAAAGACCTTAAAGACACAATGTTTTTCAGTGATTTTACTCCCAGCTCCCAGAAGAGCATGATTTACAATAGTATTCCAGAATACTTAAGTTTAAGGGTTGTGTTGACCTTAGTAGGGCAGAGAGGAAATATTTGAGTTAATTAAAAACTTGTGATAAAAACAAATGTAGTTGACAAAATGCAGCACAAGTCAATTGCATTCTCATTTTTAAAAAGGTGAGTTGTTTTAAACAGACTTGGACAGCAAAGTTAAACTTGCTTAGAGAGATTCTCAGTATTGCTGAAGAGTTCTTTTCCAGAAACTACAGTGAGAATACTCTACCTTGTTTCACCTTTTGCAATACCGATCTGACAGAGCTTGTTCATTTACGGTGGGAAGGTCTTTGCTAAGCAGTACAGGGATGGGGGCACCGTTGGTTTGCAGACTCCCATAAGAAACGCCACTTGTGGTGATCGAGGGCAGATCTTTTTCTGGAGTTGAAACAGCACACAGACTCCACTACTGCCTTGTGCTAACAGTTTGAAATGATCCTCTGGAGGGAGCTAGGTTAGTGTTTAGGACATGCTGCGGTGTCTCTGTATGTTGTTTGTATTACTGGCTTATTGTGCACACACAAGCATTCTAAACACAAGTGTTCCAGAGGAAACTCTCCATTGAGATACATGCTGACAGGGTTTTTGTTTTTCAGATTTTCGGGTCCATTTGGAACTTGTGATGTTCCTGCCTCAGCCTCCTGCACAATGAGATTAAAGACACAGCCAACAAGCTCTGTTTATGTTGTTTATATCTGAAAGTCTAACTGAACTAAAGCTCCAAAGAAGCTTGGAAAATATACCTCCTGTACCACAGATAAGGCACCTCAGAGAAGCCTGCAGGTTTTTAATAAACTGGCCCATAAGAAAAACAGTTAACGAATGTGTGCTCATTCTAATTCTATTTCAAAAACGAGTTATTTCTATTTCTATTTCTTTAATGAAAAGGGCAGCCGGGTGTGGTGGTGCACCCCTTTAATCCCAGCACTCAGGAGGCAGAGGCAGGTGGATCACTGTGAGTTCGAGGCCAGCCTGGTCTACAAAGTGAGTCCAGGACAGCCAAGGCCAATACAGAGAAACCTTGTCTTGAAAACCAAAACAAAAAAACACAAAATGAAAAGGGCAGACTGTGTGAGAACAAAGAGAACATGGTTCTGGAAACTGCAAACCTGGTAGCTTAAACAAGCTGGGTAGCAGCCTGTGAGCAGCCACACCTGGCTAGCTGTGACAGTGGCTGTGGAGCCAGAACCCATGTAGAAAGTAGGAGGTCTAGGAGGAGATGCCCTCCACACCCAGACGCTTAAGCTGCACTCAATGCACCCAGGATTTACCTCTGGCAAACTGTAAAGCTGACAGCAGCATGAGCTGTCCAACAATATCAGACTTCTTGCTAAAATTTCTCATTTTCTGCCACCAGTCCCCCCCCCCCCTTTTTTTTTGACAGGTTGGCTTGTAGTCCTGATTGGCTTGGAGCTTGCTATGTAGACTAGGCTGGTCTTGAACTCAAAAGAGATCTACCTGCCTCTGCCTCCAGAATGCTGGGAGTAAAGGCCTGCGCTAACCTCACCAGGCCATAAAGTTTGTAGATCCCTCCTTTCTGCCTGTCCTTTTCACATAACGCGTCACCTGAATCTGTGGTACTTTCTTGCCTACACACACACACACACACACACACACACACACACGCAAGCACGCACGCACGCACGCGCGCGCGCGCGCGCGCGCGCGCCATACCTTGAATCTCAGGCATCCAGCTTGCGCCTTCTCCATGACTCTAGCTGTCGGTAGTGCCCCGTGACGCTTCGGGAGTCCCTCAGGAACCCAATCGGCTCACAGACTGATTTGAGACAAGTGCTGCTTGCCTGCAGCTGCAAACGTTTGTGTGATGTATTTCACAACAGAGCCGTAACTAAACCTCCGCCTGTTCCCCTCCTGCCGCAGTCTCTCCTCTCACCTCTCGCTATTTGGCCTTGGTCCTGCGCGCTCCGCCACTGGGCTGCTTCAAGTCCCTGAATGTGCTCTGCTGTTTCTTCTTCAGTTTCTGTTTTGTTCTTTTCTCCTGTTGTTAGAAACATTTTAGCTCTTAAACTATAACCGCTATTACTACCATATTCCTCCTCAAGCTTTGGGTCTTCGCTTAACTCAGTTAATGGCATCGCGGCATTAGACCACTCACTGGAAAAATAACGGTCAAGAACTAACAGCCGAGCTCCCCACACGCAGCAGCTTTTTCCTCTGTCACGTGTAAATTATAAAATAAGCGTGCCGGAAGCCTGTAAGACTAATGAAGGTATCCTAGCTATTACTAGTGTTAGGCATACCTCGTCATGAGTGACGTTAGCACCGTATGCTAGGATCCCCAAAGTGCTAATAGAAAATGCTGAATAAACTCAGAGCAGTTGGATTTAAATGGAGACATAACTTTAAACCTAATTTCTATTAAGAGTGAGTGTGTGTGCATGTGTGCGCGCACGTGTGTGTGTGTGTGTGTGTGTGTGTGTGTGTGTGTAATACAAGCTTCCTATCTTCACCATTTTTAACTGTTGAAGTTAATGGCATTGATTGCATTCACAATGCTGTGCAACTATCACCATTGTTTAAAAGAAAAATTTAAACAGCTTATGGCCAGTCCTTTAAACAATGGATTTTTATTTCCTCCTTTTTGCAGACTTATAACCACTAAACTACATTCTTCGTAAATTTGCTCATAGTAGATCAACATGAACTGGGATCCTAAGACACTTATATTTTTGTACGACTTACTTTGCTTAGCCTTTTTGCTTTGAAGTTGGCCCAGGTAGCATTCATTAGCAGTCCCCTCTCTTTTCAGGGCTAACTGTGAATGGCCTGAGCCCAAAACACATCACTGACCATTCAACGCCTGATCTGTTTTCACTTTGTGTCTCTTAAGGACATTGTTTTTATTAGTGTTGGAATCTCTGTGTTTGAGTACTTTGTGGGATTAACAGAAGTTGGATTGCTCTATCATAGGTAAATCTGACTCCAAGTGGCCACCACATTGCCTCTCACAGAGGCTCTTGTCCTTTATTGTCGCTTCCTGGAGAGCACAAGCTTCCCCCTTCTCCATATCCTGACAGACATGCCATTTCCTAGTGTTTTCCTGTTTAAATACTGATCCTGGTGTGCAGAACTGGATTTACATCTAATGATTAGTTATATTGAACATGTTGATCATCAATCATCTATACACGAACATTCTGCTGGACCTTTGTATGCCTTCTTTACTGAACTTATACTTATGTTCTGTGCCTATTTTATGTTATTTTATTTTTAAGACAGGGCTTCTCAGTGTAGCCTTAGTTGTCCTGGAATTCACCTTGTAGTCCAGGCTGGCCTTGAACTCACAGCAATCCTCCTGCTTCTGTCTTCACCACCGTCGCCCAGCCTGTGCCCATTTAAAAATATTTTCCCCTTGATGTTGGATTATATGAATTCTTTATAAGTTCTAGATATTAAGTCCATATTTCTTCCACTCCAGTGATTGTTTTTTCATCCCAGTGATACTGTTTTTTTGATGTACAAACGTTTTCAATTTGATGGAGTCCAGTGTGTGTGTGTGTGTGTGTGTGTGTGTGTGTGTGTGTGTGTGTGTCCCTGTGTCCCTGTGTTTATGTGTTTCGTTGCCAAAATTCACTATCATAAAGGTGTCTCCTTTCCCCTTCAGTGTTTTGCGGTGTTTCGTTTCTATTTCAGTCCTTAGTGTGTTTTGTACACGTGGTAATAAGGCAAGGGTATGACTCCATTGCTCTGCATGGGCAGATGCAGCTTTCCCACAAGCTATAAACTTCCTCTTGCAGTAAAGTATTTGGTTGATACTTGATAAAAGTTATCTGACCAAACTGTGTTTCTGGGCTCCCCGTGTCCACAGTCTGTGTCTGTTTTTATGCCACCACTATAGTGGTTGTTTTTTTTTTTTTTTTTAATATTTGGTTTGGTTTGGTTCGGGGTGGGCCAGGGAAATGGCCCAGTCAGAAAAGCTCTTGCCTCCCAAGGAAGAGGATGCCTGGAACCCATATAAAAACCCAGATGTAGTGGTATAATCCCAAGGTTGGCAAAGTGGGAGGCAGTGATGGGCAGATCTCTGGAAGGTTTCTGGCCAGCTAAATGAGTCTACTTGGCCAAGTTCCAGGACATTAAGAGACCCTGTGCCTGATGAGGGACATCCTCCAGCCTCTGTGTGCACACAAATGCGCATGAGCACCTGCACACAGGTCTGCACCCACACATGAGCATGCAAAAACATACACACATTGACCAATGAATATTTATATTTTATGATGTAGAGCCTATTTTGTGAGTGTACATTGTGGAGTGGTATTTATCCCCCACATGCGTATTCTTTATGTTTATCTGTTTGGAATGCCTTGATGGCACATTTTCTTTTTAAAAATGTTTTTAAATTAATTTATTCATATTACATCTCAATGGTTATCCCCTCCCTTGTATCCTCCCATTCCTCCCTCTCTCCCATTTTCCCCTTACTCCCCTCCCCTGTGACTGTGACTGAGGGGAACTTGCTCCCCCTGTATATGCTCATAGGGTATCAAGTCTCTTCTTGGTAGCCTGCTATCCTTCCTCTGAGTGCCACCAGGCCTCCCCATCCAGAGGACGGAAGGCACATTTTCTATTGAGCTAACTTTACCACTTCTGAGTCTTCCCCTAGTTCTCAAATCATAATTTTTTATTGTTTATTTCTGAAAATTAAAAGCCAAAATATAGTACACAAGTTGATGGTTCCTATTACTTCCTTTTTAAATTTTTCTACTTTAGTACTCTCTTGCTTTTTAAACCAGTCAGTTTTCTTAAAGAATTTTAATTGATGCATAATTGTACATATGGGGTACAATATGATAATTTCATACATGTAGACAATATGTAAGAATCTCATCATTACAATGTTTTCTCTCTTAAACATTTATCACTTATTTCTGTTGTGAGTGTCCAGAGTTCTCTTTTAGCTCTTATAACTTTTCAAATTATTTATTTATTTATTTGCTTTGATTTGAGACAAGGCATCTCTATGTAGATTTGATAGGCCTAGAACTTGCTATGTAGACCAGGATGGCAAATTCATAGAAATTCACCTGCTTCTGCCTCCCCAGGGCTGGGATAAAAAACATACACCACCATGCCTGGCTCTTGTAGCATTTTTACAGATAAACTTTATTGTGTTTTAAAATTGTATTTATTTATTAATTAATATTTTATATGCATTCCTGCCTTAGCTGTATGTCAGCGTGAGGATGTCAGATTCCCTGGAACTAGAGTTGCAGACAGTTGTGAGCTGCCATGTGGGTGCTGGGAATTGAACCCGGGTCCTCTGGAAGAGGACTTTTCCCCTTTTCCTTGCTTTTCACCTCTCTCTTTTCTCTCCTCCCCTCCCCTCCCCTCCCACCTCTTCTTTCCAAGAAAGGGTTGCATACAGTTCCAAGCTGGCTATATGGCTTGCTGTAGGACTTTAACTACCTCCCAAGGGCTACCATTATCGCTGCACCAAAGCTGGGTTGGCTGGTTGGCTTTTGAGACAGGACCTTACTGTGTTTATGCTGGCCTGGAGCTCACTGTGAAGATCAGGCTAGCCTTGAGCTTACCCGATCTGCCTGCCTTTGCCTCCCCTGTACTGGGGCTAAATCAGTGTATACCATGCTTGGTTTTCTGTGGTGCTGGGGATAAGCAGCAGGGCTTTAAGTGTGCTGGCCCAACACCCTGCCAACTGAGCTACACTCTCCAGCTCCCAACCCTTCCTCTAAGAAGCTATCAGTTCTATTACACCACATTTGATGTATCGTCACAAAGAAATGGACTAAAAAAAATAGGGGAAAGTATGGGATGGAAAGAGAAAGATTAAAGAGGTAAGTAGGCGTGGGAGGGCATCACCAGCATGGACTAAGCCGTGGGCTAGAATGATTTCCACATCAGAAACTGGGGGGCAAGCATGGCACGCTCCAGTCTATAACAACAAATATCTGTCT
Organism: Acomys minous; assembly: GCF_964271855.1. Classification (NCBI taxonomy): domain Eukaryota; kingdom Metazoa; phylum Chordata; class Mammalia; order Rodentia; family Muridae; genus Acomys; species Acomys minous. Next base: position 51,395,985 of record NC_140491.1, on the reverse strand, counting down.
GCACCCCTGATTCTAATCCTTATGTGTACGTGCCAAGAATGGAACCACTAGGTCATCTGATTTAAGACATCTTAAGGACCCACTATAGAAGTGTGGTATTACTTTATATTACTGTGAAGAGTATGTAAGCATTTCAATTTCTCTGTCCTCTCCAATGCTTATTTTTTATTTGCATATGTATATATGCACTTGTTTGTTACATGTCTGTGTGTGGGTGTTTGTACCACAATGCACATATGGGAATTTGGAGCCAACTTTTGTGGGGTTCATCTCTTTCATCTTTTCTGTGGGTTCTTGGGATGGAACTTGGGTTGCGAGTCTTATTCAGCTCATGAGCCACCTCGCCTGCTTGCAACATGTGTTTCCTGTTTTCTTTAATAATGGCCACCCTCGTAAATGTAGTTTATTCTTTTTGATGCTACAGTAAATGAAATTAATTTAAAATTTTCTTTTCAGATTGTTTGTTGTTAGTCTATGGAAATAAACTTGTCTGAGTGTACACAGCCTGTGCCTAAGCAGGTGTGCTACAACTGTGCCTGCACAGAAGGCAGAGCAGGATGTCAGGTGTCCTGCAGGTGTGCTGCAACTGTGCCTGCACAGAAGGCAGAGCAGAATATCAGGTGTCCTACAGGTGTGCTGCAACTGTGCCTGCACAGAAGGCAGAGAAGGATGTCAGGTGTCCTGCAGGTGTGCTGCAACTGTGCCTGCACAGAAGGCAGAGCAGAATATCAGGTGTCCTACAGGTGTGCTGCAACTGTGCCTGCACAGAAGGCAGAGAAGGACGTCAGGTGTCCTGCAGGTGTGCTGCAACTGTGCCTGCACAGAAGGCAGAGAAGGATGTCAGGTGTCCTGCAGGTGTGCTTACAACTGTGCCTGCACAGAAGGCAGAGCAGGATGTCAGGTGTCCTGCAGGTGTGCTACAACTGTGCCTCCACAGAAGGCAAAGCAGGATGTCAGGTGTCCTGCAGGTGTGCTTACAACTGTGCCTGCACAGAAGGCAGAACAGGACGTCAGGTGTCCTGCAGGTGTGCTGCAACTGTGCCTGCACAGAAGGCAGAGCAGGATGTCAGGTGTCCTGCAGGTGTGCTGCAACTGTGCCTGCACAGAAGGCAGAACAGGATGTCAGGTGTCCTGCAGGTGTGCTGCAACTGTGCCTGCACAGAAGGCAGAGCAGGATGTCAGGTGTCCTGCAGGTGTGCTGCAACTGTGCCTGCACAGAAGGCAGAGCAGGATGTCAGGTGTCCTGCCCTGTCACTCTGCCTTCTCACTGAAGCTGGAGATCACCATTTTCCAGGGGGGCTGTGTGGCTGGCAATCATGGTTCTTCTGCCTCTGACTCCACACAGGTGCTGCGTGCGTGCTCCACACAGAGGCGTGCACGGCATGGCCAACTTTCATGTGGATGCTACTGGTCTATACTCATTTGCTAATGCTTGCACAAAAGGCACTCTCCTATGATGCCAGCTCTCCACATAGAAATACAACTTTTTAATATTGATTTTGTGTCCTGTAACTTCTGTTCTTCAGATGGAGTTGTGCAGCCTCCATGTGGCTGTCTCCAGAGCCCTCACTGTAGGCAGCACCGATGTGCCCACTCTACGTCCTCCAATTTGTCCATCCGTCCTAGCAGATTTTACATGGATTGTTCCACGTGGAAGACCACACCTCTGAGACTAGAGATGATTTTACTTCTTCATTCTAATTTGAATCCCTTTCCTTTTTTTTTTCTTTCTCCAATTGCTGTTCTCAGAGCGCCAGTGCAACAAGGGAAATCAGGCATGTTTGATTCTTTCAGTTTTGTTTTAGTTTGTCTACAAAGCAAAATATTCCTTGTATGAAGTGTAGCCTTTCATATGAGGATATACTTGGCATTATTAATTGGGTTTGAATGTGAAACACGGTAGCTTATTAAATGTGAGACAAAAATCGGATGGGACTGAAAGAAGGGAGTGAAGCAGAAAGTGCAGGAGGAGGACACCGTCAAATGTGACATCTAAACAAAGGTGTGGTCAGTGGTGGCTGGCAGCCAGCCCACCACTAGGAGGCAGTCCCCAGCTGTCTCAGGGCTAGACTGAATGTCTACGCAGGATTCTACACTCTATTAACAGCTGCAACAAATATGACGGGAACTTTTGCAATTTAGAAATGAACACGGAGGGAAAGTGAATAGGTTAAGTTTGTATGTTTCCCGTGGTGCTTGGCTTCATTGATATGGGCCCACATGACTTACCATTAATATGTTAAGAATGAAAGAGAAAGCAACTCGAGGTCCTCCCTGAGAAGCAGACTGGGCCATGCCCTGCTCCTTGATGTCTTCACATTCACGGATGGCAAATGTCCTTTGCATTTAAAATTGCATTAGCCATGGTGCCAATCCTGGTTAATTCCTGCAAAGAGTTGAATGCTACAACAATCTACAGCTGGGCTCAGAAGGTAGAGAAACTACCAGTGTATACATGGACATACCTGTATTTTTCCAACTTTGTCGTTTGTTTCTCCGCTGCACACAGCTAGGTCTGTGCGTTAGACTAGACTGGCCTTCAGGCAGGTAGGTGGTTAGACTGAGGCAGAGTAATTCTTCATGTGCTGCAATGTTCTGTGGTGATTGATGAGCCCATAGCTCACTTCTGCTTCCTGCTATTTCTGCTTCTAGCAGAAGCTGTGGTCGCTCGCTGGGTTAGTTTCTGTAAGCAGCGTGCAGGAAGTGGAGGTCTGTCCTCTCTGACGCAAAACCAAAACTATAAGGAAATCCTGTCAGAACATGTTAATGAACTCTCCTGATCCTGGTTCATACCCTTCTTAAGCTCTAAGCAATTAGTTTATATTTTTAACACCTGACACTCAACTGCCCAGATTTTTCCCCCATACTTTTACCATCTGGCGAAGTGGCGTTCATAGTCTGTGGCTGCTTTGCTGCCCCTCTGGCCTTTAAGCTGTGGGCGTTGCCCAAGCCCAACTCCCATCTCTTACTTTCTCTGTGTTCATTTTCCCCATGACGTCATTCTTTTTGGTGGTGAAAGATTTAGCAATTCATTTTATGTTGGATTTTAAAGCTATCTATTCAGATTGATCACCTCAATTAATCAAATCTGAAACCTAATTGTATGTCAAACTAACTTCCCTAATATAAGCAAAGTCGTTTAAACCTGTCTGTCCTCTTAAGTTGTAAGTGATACTCATAAGTGTGACTGCCAGTCTTTATTGTTATTACTTTCTTTGGGAGTTTTTCTATGCTTTAATTTTTTTCCCATTACTTTAAATTCAGGTGCTTGTGTCTAGCCCCAGCCTTTCTTAGCTAGTCGTCTTTGTCATGGTGAACACACTTTGAGGATACTACTCAGCTCCCAGCGAACACAACTGAAGGGGACAATCCTTACCACCCAAGGATCCTGATGTTGTTGCCTAATTACAAAGATGTTTTTGTTCCACAAATGATAGGAGATAACCATTTTGCATAGTTCCTTAGTTGTTTTTACTGTTGCTTTGTTTTCCTTACTGCTCTGCACCACCCAGATAGTGATGGATTATGCCCCTTTATGCTTTGTCATAACTAAATGCTAAGAACATGGTAAAAGCCGACTGATAGGTTATTTTGTCTTCTGAATTTTTATATCGTGAAAGACTTATCCATGAGTATGTGTGTGCACCTGTATGGGTTTTAATGTGTACCATGAGTGTGAAGGTACCAAGAAGGCCAGGGGGCATTGGGTCTCCTGGAACTTGAATTACGTCAGCTGTGAAGCCGTCCGGTGTGGCCTGTGGGACCCTAATCCAGGTCTCCTGTAAGAGCAACGGTCAGCTGTGAAGCCGTCCGGTGTGGACGCTGGGACCCTAATCCAGGCTCCTGTAAGAGCAACGGTCAGCTGTGAAGCCATCCGGTGTGGACGCTGGGACCCTAATCCAGGCTCCTGTAAGAGCAACGGTCAGCTGTGAAGCCATCCGGTGTGGACGCTGGGATCCTAATCCAGGCTCCTGTAAGAGCAACGGTCAGCTGTGAAGCCGTCCAGTGTGGGTGCTGGGACCCTAATCCAGGCTCCTGTAAGAGCAACGGTCAGCTGTGAAGCCGTCCGGTGTGGACGCTGGGACCCTAATCCAGGCTCCTGTAAGAGCAACGGTCAGCTGTGAAGCCGTCCTGTGTGGACGCTGGGATCCTAATCCAGGCTCCTGTAAGAGCAACGGTCAGCTGTGAAGCCGTCCAGTGTGGGTGCCTGTGAAGCCATCCGGTGTGGACGCTGGGATCCTAATCCAGGCTCCTGTAAGAGCAACGGTCAGCTGTGAAGCCGTCCTGTGTGGGTGCTGGGACCCTAATCCAGGCTCCTGTAAGAGCAACGGTCAGCTGTGAAGCCGTCCTGTGTGGGTGCTGGGACCCTAATCCAGGCTCCTGTAAGAGCAACGGTCAGCTGTGAAGCCGTCCTGTGTGGACGCTGGGACCCTAATCCAGGCTCCTGTAAGAGCAACGGTCAGCTGTGAAGCCGTCCTGTGTGGGTGCTGGGACCCTAATCCAGGCTCCTGTAAGAGCAACGGTCAGCTGTGAAGCCATCCAGTGTGGGTGCTGGGACCCTAATCCAGGCTCCTGTAAGAGCAACGGTCAGCTGTGAAGCCGTCCTGTGTGGACGCTGGGACCCTAATCCAGGCTCCTGTAAGAGCAACGATCAGCTGTGAAGCCTCCGGTGTGGACGCTGGGACCCTAATCCAGGTCTCCTGTAAGAGCAACGGTCAGCTGTGAAGCCTCCGGTGTGGGCGCTGGGATCCTAATCCAGGTCTCCTGTAAGAGCAACGGTCAGCTGTGAAGCCTCCGGTGTGGACGCTGGGATCCTAATCCAGGCTCCTGTAAGAGCAACGGTCAGCTGTGAAGCCTCCGGTGTGGACGCTGGGACCCTAATCCAGGCTCCTGTAAGAGCAACGGTCAGCTGTGAAGCCATCCGGTGTGGGCGCTGGGACCCTAATCCAGGTCTCCTGTAAAAGCAACGGTCAGCTGTGAAGCCTCCGGTGTGGACGCTGGGACCCTAATCCAGGCTCCTGTAAGAGCAACGGTCAGCTGTGAAGCCTCCGGTGTGGACGCTGGGATCCTAATCCAGGCTCCTGTAAGAGCAACGGTCAGCTGTGAAACCATCCGGTGTGGGCGCTGGGACCCTAATCCAGGCTCCTGTAAGAGCAACGGTCAGCTGTGAAACCGTCCTGTGTGGGCGCTGGGACCCCAATCCAGGTCTCCTGTAAGACCAGTAACTGAAGCACTCAGCCATCTCTCCAGTCCTGAGTTGCGTTATCTTAGTCACGCTGTGTTTTCCAATATTTACTGTAGCTATACTATTTTATAAGATGTTAAAAAATAATTTTTACTTGGGTAAATAATTTTTATTTTTGCATATATGGAGGCGTGTGCACATAAATTCAGGTGCCCAAAGAAGCCAGAGGCATCAAATCTACTTGGAGGTGGAATTACAGGTGATTGTGAGCTACCCAAATGGCTGCTGGAATAGCAATCACTCCCAATCACTTAGCTATGACTCCAGCCCAACTATGCTTTTTTAAAAAAATAGTGTTTCATTTAATTATGGTTTTGGTCAATCATGTTACACTAAATCAAATTCTGTCTTTAAGGAATCAAAGAGAGTAGCACAATAGTCCTTCATCTCGTTGAACTCAACACCTCGCTTTTCTTTTAATTGAAAATAGATGTGTGTGTGTGTGTGTGTGTGTGTGTGTGAGAGAGAGAGAGAGAGAGAGAGAGAGAGAGAGAGAGAGAGAGAGAGAGAGAGAGAGAGAGAGAGAGAGAGAAATGTATTATGCTCTCGGTCTCCCCAGCCACCCAACTCTATGCCTTCCGTCCTGGTTAGTATCTCTACCGCCATGTAGAGACACAGCAACTCTTATAAAGGAAAACATGTCATTGAGGCTGGCTTACAGTTTCAGAGGTTTAGTTCACTGTTGTCATGGCAGGAAGGATGGTGGTGTGCAAACAGACTCAGTGGCAGAGAAGGAGCTAAGAGTTCTACATCCAGATCATCAGGCAGTAGGAAAAGAATGCCACACTGGATCTGGCTTGCGAAGCTGAGACTTCAATGCCTACCCCAAGTGATGCACTTCCTCCAACAATGCCACAGCAACACCAACAAGGCCGTGCATACTCTAACAAGGCCACACCTCCTAATAGTGCCACTCCCTGTGAGACTATGGGGCCATTTTCTTTCAAACCAAAGCATCTTTTTATTTAGAAAGTAAGCAAGATGACAGTCAATCAAGATGGTGGCACTGATCACACACTGTGCCTGATCAGCAGGATTGAACCAAGGAGACCCGGTTGAGAAGTACAGAGCACCAGAGCTGGAGCACCCTGGGTGAGAGTGTGGAACACAGGTGGTTCTGGCCTCAGGCTATCCGCTGGCCACAGAGGAGTCCCTGGATCCCTGCAGGCGTGTGTCCAGGCCTCAGAGTCTGCATCTGTACTCTACGTCTCAGACTCTGTGTCACGGACTGAACTGTGGGCTGCAAGATGTCAGTGTCTGGGCCTTATAGTTCAGAGGATCCCCCACAGTGGGGAGCACAGGTGAATCCGACCTCAGGTTACCATGCCAATCCAGGAAGAGTTCCCGGATCTAAACCAAGGTCACCCGCCTGATCCACGGAAGGGTTCCCTGAGCCCAGCAGGTCAGGGATCTCAACCCATAGCCACTCACCTACTAGCTGCTCTCAACAGCCAGTGAAGGACGCCAGAAATTACCACCCTGAGGTAGCAACAGCAAGATGACTAACGGCCAGCATAAAACCACAAACAACAAAAGCCAAAATAATATGGCATCTCCAGAAACCAGTTATCCCAAAGCAATCAGGCCTGGGAACTCAAACACAACTGAAACACAAAAAAATGACATCAAATCATTCATAATAAAGATGCTAAGGGAGAAAATGAATAAAATCTGTAAACAAATACAGGAAAATACAGACAAACAGATTGAGGACTTTAGAGAGGCTATGACAGAGGCCTATAGAAAGGAAATGAAGAAATCACTGGAAGAAATTCAAGAAAATGTAAACAATCAGGTGAAGGAAATCAATAAAAACAGTTCAAGATCTGAAGATGAAAATAGAAACAATAATAAAAGCAGAAACTGAGGAAAGCCTAGAAAGAGAGAACCTAGAGAAAACAGGAACTGGAGAAGTAAGCATTGTCAACAGAATTAAGAGGTGGAGGAAAGAGTCTCAGATGTAGAAGATACAGTGGAAGAATTTGATGCAACCATCAAAGAAAATGTTAAATATAAAAATTTCTTGGCACAAAATATCCAAGAAATCAGACACTGTGAAAAGACAAAACTTAAGAAAGATAGGAATTGGGAAAAGAGAAGACACCGCCTCCAAGAGCCAGAAAATATTTTCAACAAAATCATAAAATAAAATTTTCCCAACTTAAAGGAAGAAATGCATATAAACATACAAGAGGCCTGCAGAACACCAAATAGAGTAGACTGGAAAAGAAAATCCTGCTGCCACATAATCAAGACACAAAAAAGTACAGAACAAAGAAAAAATATTAAAAGCAGCAAGAGAAAAGGGCTTGTAACATATGATGGCAAACCTATCAGAATCACACCTGACTTTTCAGCAGAGACCATAAAAGCCAGAAGGGCCTGGGCAGAGGTCTTGCAAAGCCTAAAACACCACAGATGCCAGGCCAGACTATTATACCCAGCAAAACTTTCAATAACCATAGATGGAGAAAACAAAATATTCCATGACAAAAATAAATTTAAACAGTACCTATCCACAAATCCAGCCCTACAAAGATAGTAGAAGGAACACTCCAACCTGAAGAGGCTACACCCAGGAAAACACGGGAAATAGATAACTTCGCTTTAGTAAAACAAAAACTAGACAAACACACAAACACACTACCACAACCAACATCAAAATAAAAAGACCTAACCGTAACTACTCATTAATCTCTCTCAACATCAATGGTCTCAACCCTCCAATAAAAAGACACAGGCTAACAGAAAGGATGCGTAAAGAAGACTCAAGATTCAGCTGTATTCAAGAAACACATGTTAGCCACAAAGAGGGTAAAAGGCTGAAGAAGTTTTACAGTGAAACAGACACAAGAAGGAAGCTGGAGTAGTCATTCTGATATCTAATAAAATAGACTTTCAACCAGAATTAATCAAAAGAGATGAAGAAGGACATCTTATACTCATCAAAGGAAAACTCAACCAAGATGACATCACAATTCTGAACATCTATGCCCCAAATACAAGGGCACCCATATTTATAAAAGAAACAATAATAAAGCATAAACCACACATCAATCCCTACACATTAATAGTGGAGACTTCAACACCTTCCTTTCACCAAAAGAGAGGTCAATGAAACAGAAGCTGAACAGAGAAATAATGACACTAATATATGTCATGAATCAAATGGAGCTAACATACATCTACAGAACTTTTCACCCAAACCCAAAAGATTATACCTTCTTCTCATCATCTCATGGAACCTTCTCCAAAATTGACCATATTGTAGGTTACAAAGCAAGCCTCAACAAATACAAGAAGATTGAAACAATACCGTGTACCCTATCAGACCACCATGGATTAAAGAAAGAAATTAGGGACTTGCTAAAATTCAATAAAAATGAAGGTACAATATACCCAAACTTATGGGACACATTGAAAGCAGTGGTAAAAGGAAGTATATAACACTAAGGGCCTTCATAAAAGATTGGAAACATCTCGTACAGGCAACTTGATGGCATATCTGGGGGCCCTAGGGAAAAAAAGAAGTAGAAACACCCAAGAGGAGTAGATGGTTAGAAATAATCAAACTCATAGCTGAAATCAATAAAATAGAAACAAAGAGAACAATTTAAAGAATCAATGAAACCAAGAGCTGGTTCTTTAAGAAAATCAACAAGATAGACAAACCCATAGCCAAACTAACTAAAAGGCTGAGAGACACTATCCAAATCAACAAAATGAAAAGGGAGACATAACAACAGACACTGAAGAAATACAAAAAATCAGTAGGTCTTACTTCAAGAGCTTATGTGCCACAGAATTTGAAAATCTAAAAGAAATGAATGATTTTCTTGATAGGTTCTACTTGTCAAAGTTGAATCAAAATCAGGTTAAAAAAAAAAAAAGCCCAGGGACAGGTGGTTTCAGTGCAGAATTCTACCAGGCCTCTAAAGAAGAGCTAATACTTATACTCTTCAAAGTACTCCACAAAATATAAATGGAAGGAACATTACCAAATTCATTCTATGAGGCCACAGTCACCTTGATACCTAAACCTCACAGAGACCCAACAAAAAAAAATAAAATTTCAGACATTATCTCTTATGAACATTGATGCAAAAAATTCAATAAAATACTCACAGCTGGACATGGTGGCACATGCCTTTAATTCCAGCACTCGAGAAGGAGAGGCAGGTGGATCATTGTGAGTTTTGAGGCCAGCCTGGTCTACAAAGCAAGTCCAGGACAGCCAAGGCTACACAGAGAAACCCTGTCTCGAAAAACCAAACCAAACCAAACCAGATCAAACAAAATACTTGCAAACTGAATTCAAGAACACATCAAGGATATCATTCACCATGATCAAGTAGGCTTCATCCCAGGCATGCAGAGATGGTTCAACATACAGAAATCTATCAATGAATCCATCATATAACAGCTGAAAGAAAAAAAAAACCATGACAATCCTCTTAGATGCTGAAAAAGCATTTGACAAAATCTAACACCCACTCATGTTTAAAGTCTTGGTGAGATCAGGGATACAAGGCACATATCTAAACATAATAAGGCTATATACAGCAAGCCTATAGCCAACATCAAACTAAATGGAGAGAAATTCAAAGCAATTCCACTGAAATCAGGGTCTAGACAAGGCTGTCTACTCTCTCCACATCTCTTCAATATACTACTTGAAGTTCCAGCTAGAGCAATAAGACAACTAAAGGAGACCAAGGGGATCCACATTGGAAAGGAAGAAGTCAAAGTATCCCTATTTGCAGATGATATGATAGTATACATAAGTGACCCCCAAAATTCCACCAGAGAACTACAGTGGATAAACACCTTTAGCAAAGTGGCTGAATACAAAATTAATTAAAAACAATCAGTAGCCCTCCTGTGTACAAATAACAAATGAGCTGGGAAAGAAATTAAAGAAACTACACCCTTCACGATAGCCACAAACAATATAAAGTATCTTGGTATAACTCTAACCAAGAAAGTGAAATACTTGTATGAAAAAAAGTTCAAGACTCTAAAGAAATAAATATCAGAAGATGGAAAGATCTCCCATGATCATGGATCTGGAGGACTGACATTGTAAAAATGGCCATCTTACTAAAACTAATCTACAGATTCAATGCAATCCATATCAAAATACCTACACAATTCTTTACAGACCTTGAAAGATCAATTCTCAACTTCATATGAAAAAACAAAAATCCTGGTATAGCTAAAACAATCCTGTACAATAAAAGACCTTCTGGAGGACTCTCCATCCCTGATCTCAAGCTGTACTATAGAGAAACAGTAATAAAAATGGCATGGTACTGACTTAGAAATGGAATAGAATAGAAGATCCAGATATAAACCCACACATCTATGGACACTTGATTTTTGACAAAGAAGCCAAATGTATAAAATGGAATAAAAAAAAAAGATAGCATCTTCAACAAATGGTACTGATCTAACTGGATGGCTACATTTAGAAAAATGCAAATACATCCATATTTATCCCCCTGTACAAAACTAAAGTCCCAGTGAGTTAAAGACCTCAACATAAAACCAGACACATTAAGTCTGTTAGAAGAGAAAATGGGGAAGAGCCTAGAACTCATTGGCACAGGAGACAGCTTCCTGATTAGAACACCCAATAGCTCAGGCTCTAAGATCAACCATTAATAAGTGGGACTTCATGAAACTGAAAAGCTTTTGTAAGGCAAAAGACACTGACAACAGAACAAAATGACAGCCTACAGACTGGAAAAGGATCTTCATCAACCCAACATCTGACAGACTTTTGATATCCAAAATATATAAAGAACTCAAGAAATTAGACACCAACAAACCAAATAACCCAATTAAAAATGAGGTACAGAACTAAACAAGAATTCTCAACAGAAGAATATCGATTGGCTGAGAAATATTTAAAGAAATACACAACGTCCTTAGTCATCAGGGAAATGAAAATCAAAATGACTCTTGAGATTCCATCTTTTGCCCGACAGAGTGACTAAGATAAAACTCTCAAGTGACAGCACATGCTGGCAAGGATGTGGAGAAAGGGGAACACTCTTCCATTGCTGGTGGGAGTGCAAACTTGTACAACCACTTTGGAAATCAATCTGGCGCTTTCTCAGAAAATTGGGACTAGTTCTACCTCAAGACCCAGCTATACCAGTTCTGGGCATCTACTGGAAAGATGCTCCATACAACAAGGACATTTTCTCAACTATGTTCATAGCAGCTTTATTTTTAATAGACAGAATCTGGAAATAACCTACATGTCCCTCAACTGAAGAATGGATAAAGAAACTGATTCATTTACACAATGGAATACTATTCAGCTATTAAAAACAAGAAAATCTTGAAACTTGCAGGCAAATGGATAGAACTAGAAAAGATCATCCTGAGTGAGGTAACCCAGACACAGAAATACACACATGGTATATACTCATTTATAAGTGGATATTAGGCCAACTTAGATGCCTTCTGAGAGACTCCACCCAGTGGGGGATTGGGACAGATGCTGGGACTTGCAGCTGCTGGACTTTGGGTGGGTGTGGTATGGAATAATTTGGGGGATAGAAGGCCCCTAGGGTTCAGAAGCCCCACAAAGAGACCATCAAGGCTGGGAGATCTGGACCCAGGGGGAACTGCACAAACTGTTACACCAACCAATGCATGCAGTAAACCTAGCCCTCCTGTTCATATCCAGCCAACGGACAGCTCATCTGCCATGGTTGTGGGGAGAGTGGGGGACTGCTTCTGACAAACTCTGGTGCCCCCAATTTGTTCACTTCTCCTTGGTGGGCCTGGCATAGACAGGGGAAGGGCAAACATGATATCTGATGAGATCTGACAGGCTGTGGTCATATGGCTGAGGAGGAGGTCCCCTTCTGTCACAGGCCCAGGGGAGGGTAATAGGACAGAAGAGGGAGGGAAGGTGGGAAATGGGAAGATACGAGCAAGGGGATGCTATTCAGGATGTTATCTGAATAAATTATAATAAAATAAAAAAAGAAAACAAGCAAGAGAAACAAAATCAGAATAGAACAAAACAGAGAAAAAGAAAAAGAAGGTGTGAGATGCATATACACACAGGAAACTAAAAAAACAAAAAAAATATCAGAAACCATAATATATAAACAGAAGCCAGGTGTGCAAGATGTGCACAGCTTTAGTTTTAGCTCTCATGAGGCAGGACAGACAAATCTCTATGAATTCAAGGTCGGCCCAGTTTTCATAGCATGTTACCATACATATGTATTCTCACATGTCATGGAGTGAACCTCAAATTTAATCGGATAGTGGTTAGCTACTCCCACAACTTTTGCGCCACTCTTGCACCAGCATGTCATGTTAGCAGGTCACCAGTGTAGATGGAAAGGTTTTAACTGGGTTGGTGTTTAGCTTCCTCTCCGGTAACATGTTTAGTACCTTCTAGTCTCATGAACACTAGCCAGTAGGGAAGAAGGCTCTAGGTAGGCAGCAGCTTGACTTATCACTGTTCAATGAGATATATAGGTATTGCCTTCAGCAATAATTCCTTACCATAAGTTTGTGGAGAACAACCTAAAGTAGCCTGAGCTGTTTGGGGACATTCATGGGGCCCCTTTTTAGCTAATAATTCAGTTAGATGTAGCCCCTTCCCAGCACCGGAGGATTCACTTAGTGATGAGATGTCTACTTGGGACTTTGTGACCCATTACTTGGTGATTCCATTTATCTATATATCTATATAAAATCTTCTGCTGCAGTAGGTTTTTACATGACCCCTCAGATGGCCCTTTGTTCTGTTCCTTCCTCATATACCCTCCTTTATCTTCCCTTTTCCTCCCTCTCTTTGTTTAACTCCCTGTTCCCATATTCTCTTCATAGCCAGCTGCTCTCTTTCCCCTTCCTAGTGAGATCCATCCCTCCCTCTAGGCCCTAAGCTCTGTGGTTATGTGGATTGAGATATGCCTGTTGAAGGCTTAAACGATGACCTAATATGCACACAGAAAAGCAAATAACACTTGATTTCTCTTTTTGGGTCTGAGTTATTTCAGCCAAGATGATTTCTTTTTCTTATTCCATCCTCTTAACTGTGAATTTCATGATTTCATTGTTTTAAAATGCTGAGTGATAGTCCATGGTGTAAATGCACCACATTTTCATTATTTATTCATCTGTTGACAGACACCCAGGCTGTTTTCAAATTCCAGCTGTTGTGAATAGGTCAGCAGTGAATGTGGGTGAGCAGTCACTTCTATAGTAGGGTGAAGAGCCCTTTGGGTATATGCCCAAGTGGTGCAGCCAGATCTTGAGGTAGATCTATTCCCAACTTCCCGGGGAATGGTCACACTGATTTTCATAATGGTTGTACAGGTTTTTATTTCCACCAACAATGGATGCCATCCTCACCAGCATAAGTTGTTATTTGTTTTATTGATCTGGGCGATTCTGACTGGTGTAAGATGGAATCTTAAAGGAGTTTTGATTTGCATTGCACCCTGATGAGTAAGGATGTTGAATTTTTAAAAGTATTTCTCAGCCATTTGTGTTTTACCTTTTGGTAACTCTCTGATAGATCTGTACCATTTTTAATCAGGTTGTTTTCTTGATGTTCAATATATATATATAGTGTATGTATGTGTGTGTGTGTGTGTGTGTGTGTGTGTGTGTGTGTGTGTGTGTGTGTGTGTATGTATGTATGTATGTATGTATTCATGGGCAACCACGCTGGGAAGGGCCAGGGAAGTGAAGCCTGAACAGCGGCTGGTGCCACATCAGCCTGACCCAATCTTGCCTCTCTGGCTACAGAGCTCTTTTCCTTCTCTCTCTTCCAGGTTTACACTGACTTGATCAAAATCCCCTATCTTTTTTTCTCTTTAAAAAACAAAACAAAACAAAAAACCGTAATGCAACAGCCAATTAAGAACCACTAGTGTCTAATAAACATATTAGATATTAGCCCCCTGTTGGATGTGTAATTGGTGAACATCTTCTCCCACTCTGTGGCCTGCTGCTTTGTTCAAATGACAGTGTTCCTTGCCACTCATAAACTTCTCAGTTTTATGAAATCCCATTATTGATTGTTGCTATTAGTGCCTGTGCTATCAGAGTCCTGATCAGAAAGTCTCTTCTTGTACCTATGAGTTCAAGACCATTGCCCAGTTTCTCTTCTATTAGGTTCAGAGTGTATCTGGTTCTATGTTGAGGTCTTTGATGCACTTAGAGGTGAGTTTTGTGCGGGTGATGAGCAGAGGCCTATGTGCATTTTCCTCCATGCAGCGTCCAGTCATTTGTTGAGGATGCTGCCTTTTCCCCCAGTGTGTATTTCTGGCTTCTTTATTTAACTCACTTTTAAAAACAAATACTTTTTAGCATTTATTTTATTTTCTGAAAATGTAACGTATGTATACACTTAATAAAAAATGATGCAGTGTGTTTGTCATGCAATTGTATTAGTTACTTTTCATCTCTGTCTCCAAAAAAATATCTGTCAAAAACAACCTCCAAGGAGGATTTTGTTTTGTTTTGTTTTGTTTTTAGAGACAGGGTTTATCTGTGTAGCCCTGGCTATCCTGGGCATTGTAGACCAGGCTGGCCTCAAACTCACAGAGATCTACCTGCCTCTGCCTCCCTGAGTGCTGGGATCACAGATGTGTACCACCACACACAGCTAAAGGAGTATTTTTGTTTTGTTTTATTTATTTATTTAAAAGATATATTTATTTATTATTTACACATGTGAGTTAGCAGGTCAGAAGAGGGCACCGGATCTCATTATAGAAGGTTGTGAGCCACCATGTGGTTGCTGGGAGTTGAACTCAGGACCTTTGGAAGAACAGCCACTGCTCTTAACCTCTGAGCCATCTCTCCAGCCCCTATTTTTGTTTTTGTTTTTTTAAAAGATTTTATTTATTTTATGTATTAGTGCTCTATCTGCACTAGATTCCACAAGAGGGCACTAGATTCCAGTATAGATGGTTATGAGCCACGGTGTAGTTGCTGGGAATTGAACTCAGGACCTCTGGAGGAGCAGACAATGCTCTTAACCTCTGAGCCATCTCTCCAGCCCCTTTTGTTTGTTTTTTTGAGACAGGGTCTCACTATGTAGCTCTGGAACTCACTATACGAAGACTAGGCTGGCCTTGAACTCATGGAGATTTGCCTGCCCCTCGGGTGCTGAGATCAAAGGCTTGTATGACCATGCCCTTTATTATGGTTCTGAGGTGACAGTACATCATCATGAGAGGACAGTGGCGGAGCCTAGCCATTTGCATTACAACAGCCAGGAAGCCCATAAAACGCTGATCTGGGCTCTTTCTCTTTTTGATTCTGTTTAAGCCCCTAGTTTGTGGCATGTTACTGTCCACAGTTAGGGTAGGTCTGGGAACATCTTCACAGAAAAGCCCAGAGTTGTGGCTTGCTAATACTCTAGATGCTTCTAAAGCCAATCAAGGTAAAAATAAGTGAAAAAAAAAATTAATCATCTTAATAAAGGAAACTGGCTTAATAAATACTACTTTGGGTGGTTTTTGCATGCACATGTTGCTATTATGCTTATGTATTTGCATGTGTGGGTAACCCAGTGTGTGTGTGTGTGTGTGTGTGTGTGTGTGTGTGTGTGTGTGTGTGCGCACGCGCGCGCATTGGCCTGTGGAAGCCTGAGGATGACAGCTGTTTTCTTTCACTGCTGTCCACTTATATATCGAGGCAGGATTACTCACTTGCACGCAGAGCTTGCAGCAGGCAGCTCGCCCTGGGGATCCTTTGTCTCCCTCTGCCAGGTATGAGGATTACAGGTGGCTGCCTGTCCACGCAGCCTTTATGTGAGAGCTGAGCTTCTGTCCTCCTGGTGGATAGCAAGTACCTACCTGCCAAGCCGTATACCAGAGCCAGCTTCCGGCATTTCAAGATGGAAGTGCTGAGTCATGACTCCTGTGGAACCTTAAAGTAACCAGATGTAAACGAATCAATAGACAGAAAGAAGCAGGGACCAGGCAGCAGCGTGCCTCAGCTGATGGAAGTGTGTGACTACCAAAAGCATGGGAAGTGTGGTTTCTTCCTCAGTAGTACAGGTCTCCTTCAAAACTCAGCATTTATCGCAGCTAGGCAGGACCATGCTGTGCTTAGATGCCGTGTGGAGTTACAATGTAGCTTTATGTAACTATTAGCAGGGCTGTACCTCATGTCACTATGTACCGGGAGTGGAAAGTGAAGGAGATAACTCTGTATTCACTGTAATTGTTCCACTTCCTGTCTACTGTTTCCTGCCCACTAAATACCTAGTAATTATTTAACTATTAAATTCCTCCACCAAATTTCTAAAACAATTAAAAAAATATGTACAAATTAATTGTTTTACTTAAAGGATGTGATCTATGTTAAAAGAATTATTTTTGGTGCTTGGCATATCACACGCCTTTAATCCCAATACTTGGGAGATAGAAGCAAGTGGATCTCTGTGAGTTCAAAGCCAGCCTGGTCTACAAAGTAAGTTCCAGTTCTATCTAGTGACACCTGTCTCAGAAAAAAAACATTTTTTTTCCCAAATGAAACCAACATTTCCCAGTTTTCAGAATGTTAACTGAAAGGGGGAGGGAAGAGCATTGTCTAAGATCCAAGGAAAGTTAGTTTTCTTCTAGACTGCACATGTTTTAATAATAGTTTAATGTGTTAATGGCCCTTGTCAACCTAGTCAAAAAGGATGCAGAATTTTTCTGGATGAGTCCATCATGAGGTCCTTCGAAGATGGCTGAATTCCACTATAGTGCCATTACATGTGTTAGAGTCAGTGGGCTGCACTTCAAAGATAAGCATAGCAACACCTGTAACATGCCTTGTTTGCAGTGGGATCTAGGCAGTCTGTGGTCACCTCCATTTAAGGTGTTGTGGGGCCGGGGTACCTTGTAACTAGGATCAGGAGTCCAGAGGAGGAGTGGGGTCTCCAGTTGTGTCCAACCCTGGAAGTCTCATCTCCAGTGCCAGGAGTGAGGACCACTCCCTCTCCTGTCCTCAGTACTGTGTCCTGTGCCTCCCACCTTTGCCCACCAGAAAAGGTCACCTATTTGTACCCAGGTTAAACTTTCCCTCTCCTTGTACAGTCATGTTCAGCAAGCACCTGGAATTCCTCTTTATGCAAATAAGGGATTCCCAGAACCTTGGCCCTGGCCAATGATGTACACTCACCCCAAAAGGCTCCACCCACTCCCCAAAGGTTTAAATAGCATCTGTTCCCTCTAACTACACGAGCTGCTCTACATCCAAAGACTCCTACCTCTCCAGAGTCTGTTCTGCAGGCGCTCACCCACTGTCTGAGGTCTCCATTACCCCTGGCCATTCATGCCCTCTGCTTCCTCCACTCAGAATCTGCTGGCCACGGTCACAGGCAACCACATCGGCAGGGGCCAGGGAAGTGGAGCTGGTGCCACAGCAATCTGCCTCCCCCAATCTTGCCTCTCTGCTAGAGAGCTGTCTTTCCCTTCTCTCTCTTCCATGTTTACACTAATTTGACAAAAATCCCCTATCTTTTTTTCTCTTTAAAAAACAAAACAAAAAACCCCCCCCAGTAATGCAACAGCCAATTAAGAACCATTAAAGTGGCTGCCAGTGCCTGAAATCTGCTGAAGGCTTGCATTTAGCCCTCCAAGGAATCCCCTGTGCTGCAAAGCTTTTGGGAACTTTCCTTTCTGCCCAAGGCACTTCTATACTTTGACTTTTATGGGGGAACATCTTATAACATCAAAAAGATTCCTAAATCAGAAGACCACAAGTGCTATTCAAAATTCGTGGCATGGAACTTTGTTGCGGTGGTTTTCCTCCCCGCCCGAGGCTCCCGGAGTAATGACTCATGAGACTCAAAATATATTTACAAATACCTAGGCCATACAACTAGGCTCTTCTCTGACTAGCACATAACTTAAAATGACCCATTTATTCTAATTAACATTCTGCCACTTATCTGGTTACCTGTGCTTAGGTACCAATACATCTTGCTGGACAACTCTTCCCTCATCTGCCTCTATCCCAGAATCCTTTCTGTCAGCTGGATATACCACCTTCTATTTTACCCTTTCCTATAGGCCAAGGGTTTTTTTTTTAATTGACAGGTGTTGCATCCACACAACACACAAGATGTTCTTTCTACAAAACTTACCCACAAGAGAAGCCACCTCCTTTTGGAAAGAGGTCCTTGAGGCAGCCATCTGGATGGCAGAGGGAAACCTTTATGGCCCTGGTGTGTGGAACTGGGCCACCACTCCCTCCGTTTCCTGCCCATTATAGCTGCTGCCAGACAGTGTGTGGGTCCCTCTAAGCCTGTGCCCACTTGCTTGGTTAGAGTTACTCCTAGATATTTTATATTGCTTGTGGCTATCATGAAGGGTGTAGTTTTCCTAATTTCTTCCTCTGCATGTTTGTCATTTGTATATAGGAAGGCTATTGACTTTTTAGAGTTAATTTTGTATCCAGCCAATTTGCTGAAGGTGTTTATCAGCTGTAGGAGTTCTCTGGTGGAATTTTGGGGGTCACTTATGTACACTATCATATCAACTGCAAATAGGGATAATTTGACTTCCTTCTTTCCAATTTGGATCCCCTTGATCTCCTTTTGATGTCTTATTGCTCTGGCTAGAACTTCAAGAACTATATTGAATTTCAGGAAGTACTTAATTTCTTTATTTCTTCACTGACCCAGGTGTCATTAAGAATAGAATTGTTTAGTTTCCATGTGTGTGTAGGCTTTTTGTTATTTCTGTTGTTGAAGTCCAGCCTGAGACCATGGTGTTCTGATAGGATACAAGGTATTATTTCAATCTTCTTGTATCTGTTGAGACTTGCTTTGTGACCTACCATGTGATCAGTTTTGGAGAATGTTCCATGGGGTACTGAGAAGAAGATATAATCCTTTGTGTTTGGGTGAAAAGTTCTGTAAATATCTGTTAGATCCTTTTGATTCATGGCATTAGTTAATGATGCTATTTATCAGCTTAGTTTCTGTTTCAATGACGTATTTTTCAGTGAAAGTGGGGTGCTGAAATCTCCCATTATTAATGTGTGGGGATTGATGTGTGGTTTAACCTTTATTAATGTTTCTTTTATAACAGTGGGTGCCCTTGCATTGGGAGCATAGATGTTCAGAATTCTGGTGTCATTTTGGTTGATTTTACCTTTGGTGAGTATGAAGTGTCCTTCCTTATCCCTTTTGATTAATTTTGGTTGAAAGTCTATTTTATTAGATATTAAAATGGCTACACCAGCTTGATTCTTGTGACCATTTTCTTGGAATATTTCTTCCAGCCTTTTACCTTGAGGTAATGTCTGTTCTTGTAAGTGACATGTGTTTCTTGACTGCAGAAGAATGTTGGATCTTGTTTATGCATCCATTCAGTTAGTCTGTGTCTTTTTATTGGAGAGTTGAGACCATTGATGTTGAGAGATATTAATGACCATTGACTGTTAGGTCCCTTAATTTTTGATGTTGGTTACAGTAGAGAGTTTGTGTGGTTGTGTCTTTGTGACTGTGTAGTTATCTATTTCCTGTGTAGTTTTTGGTTGTGGCTTGTCCCTTTAGGGTGGAGTTTTCCATCTAGTAACTTCTGTAAAGCCGGATTTGTGGATAGGTACTGTTTGAATTTATGTTTGTCATGGAACATTTTTTCTCCAGTAATGGTTATTGATAGTTTTGCAGGGTATAGTAGTCTGGCCTGGCATCTGTAGTCTCTTAGGGTTTGCAGGACCTCTGTCCAGGCCCTTCTGACTTTTATGGTCTCTGCTGAGAAGTTGGGTATAATTCTGATAGGTTTGCCATTTTATGTTACTTTGTCTTTTTCTCTTGCTGTTTTTAATATTTTTTCTTTGTTCTGCATATTTTGTGTTTTCATTATTAAGTGTTGGGAATATTTTCTCTTCTGGTCTAGGCCTCTTGTATGTTTGTATGCATCTCCTTCTTTAAATTGGGGATTTTTTTCTATGATTTTGTTGAAGATATTTTCTGGGCCTTGGAGTCAGGTCTCTTCTCTTTCCTTGATGGCTATTATTCTCAGGTTTTGTCTTTTTATGGTGTCCTTGACTTCTTAAATATTTTGTGTCAGGAATTTTTCCAGATTGAGCCTTTTCTTTGATGGTTGATTCGAGTTCTAAAATTGTATCTTCTAGTCCTGACATTTGTTCCTCCATTTCTTGGATTCTGTTAGAGAAGCTCACTTCTGTGTTGTTTACTTTTCTTCTCTAAGGTCTCTCATTCTTGTTTTTCTTCTGTCTGTGCTTTTATCACTGTTTCCATTTCATCTTCAGATCTTGAACTCTTTTATTGATTTCCTTCATCTAGTTGTTTGTATTTTCCTGAAAAATTTCCAGCGCCTCTCTATAGGCCTCTTTTATGTGTTCCACCTGTTTGGCTGCATCTTCCTGCATTTGATTATGGATTTTATTCATTTCCTCCAGTATCATCTTCATTACTAAGGATTTGAGGTCATTTTCTTGTATTTAGACTGTGTTTGAGTTCTCAAGGTTGCTTTCTTTGGGATAGCTGGGACTGGGGATGCCGAGTTCTTTTGGTTTTTGTTGTTTGAATTCTTATGCTGTCCTTTAGTCATCTTGCTATCTCTGATGTTGGGTGATAGCTTTTGGTGTCCTTCACTGGTTGCTGAGAGTGGGTAGTTGGTGAGTGATTATAGGTCACGTGTCCTTGCCTGTGGGGATCAGGGAGTTCTTCTCTGGAACCAGCAGACAATCTGGTTTCTGCTCTAGGAAACTTTGCTCTATACCTTAAGCTTCTGACTGACAGCATGGACCACCATGGTCAGCAGACAGGTTCAAGTCTGGATCAGTCTAGATAGCAGACCAGTCTAGATTGCTCACCTTTGGTGGTTCAGTCCCACTGAGCTGTGGCCATAATTCAGACTCCCTTCCAGACCCGTAGGGCAGTCCAGCTTCTCTCATGAGCATGGGAGTCCGTGCCGGGCTGAGGGGACTGTCCTGGCTGGGTTCTATCAGCCCAATTTTGCAGGCTTGGTCCACTGAAGCCTGCTACCTGGCTTCTGCTGGACCCGCCCAAACTGCACACGCTGTTGCTGGGCACCATGGGCTTCTCCAAGGCCTCCGGGGCAGGTAGGGGTGTCTGAGGACAGATTCACTTGTTTCCCTGAGACTTCCCCAGGCCAGGAGCTCTGGCGTTCCACCTCCACACACACTACGCCTGGTCTATAGAGGCCAGTTACAGTCCACAGGTGAGTTCACCTCCAAAGCCTGGAAAGTGGGTTCAGGTCCTCTGTTCGACCCAGGGCCAAGCCCGCCTGTGGTCTGCACTGTGTGGGACCCCACTCACTTAGTGTTCTCCAGTTCTAGCAGTCTGTGGCTCCCAATCCAGTCCCCAGTCTCCGTGCGGTAGATCAGATAAAGTGCGTGATAGGTGCTGCCATCTTGGAACTCTGTCTTCTCCATTCTTATAGCTGTCTTTGTTATTTTCCATTCTAACTCTTCTACAGCCCAGCCTCTCCTCACCACCACCACTCCGTCCCTAATCTTTTCAGTACCCACCACTGGAGATTCTTTGCTATGGAGACGTATAATGGGCACAACAACAAAATCATAGGAACCCAGAACTGCCCACTTGAAGGATGCTGGACCAAGAGCGAGATTCCTCTACACCCTGATCCCATCTCCACTGCCCCTAGCCCTTTCCTCTGTTTTCCTTACCTCAACACAGGTGACTGGCTCCATATATGGAGGTTGCAGATATTGGCAATGTCAAACTGAATCCACAGGTCGTGGTGGCACCGTGCTTGGCAACCTGAATACTCATCTTCAGCTTTCCCCCATGATCCCTGGGATCAATTATGAGGAATGGGAGTTGTGAGTAAGCTCTACCCTAATGGCTATGTCAAATTCCCCATAGCTGACCTACACATCTGCTGCCAGCTTGTCCCTACCTCAAAGTTGGTCTTTACCCATGGTAACATTCCTCAGCAGGAGGTTTGAACTCAGAAGGAGGTCCGAGCCACCCCCTCATGGCTACAGCACATCTAGTATACAGCCGGCCTCCTTCCTCTCGCCCCCCCCCCAGCTCCTCCCAGTGTTTTTTCTGTGCTTCTCTCTCTCGGCCACCACTGGCAGCTGTTCCAATAACATCCTGCTTCATGAATGCCATGGGCCCTCGCCCACGTGAAAACTACAAAACATCCCTCGTTTGAATCTATCTTTCCCCTTTCACTTCATAGGGCCTTCTTCAAGGTCCTATCCTACACGTTCCCGCAACATCACTGTCACCAAGCCCTTCTCAGGTGCATTAATATAACCAGTTCTTGTATCAACACCCCTCTTCAAGGTTTCTGCACCCCCATAATGGTTGTTCCCCAGGTTTGTTTCTGCAAGCCAGAAGAACCTGCTTTACAACCGGGAGGGGACTGAAAGAAAAAGGAGGTCTTTGTGCCTCTGCTCATTGGACTGGGTCTCACTGTCTTGCTGGGTGCCACTGGGGCTGCTGGGCAGTTTCATACATCTGGCCGGAGACTTCAGGACAAACTTGACCGTCTACCTCAGACAGCCTCAGGTCCCTCCAGCAGCAGATAACCTCCCTCATGGGGTTGCTTTACAAAACAGAAACACTCTCAACCTACTGGCAGCTGAGCAAGGAGGACTTGTGTTGTACTCGGGGAGGAATGCTGTTTCTACAGTAATGAATCTGGACTAGTAGAACAAATCGTACAGGTACTTAAGGACTTCCCTCTTTAGGCCCCAGGTACCTCCACACCATGGTACTCCAACCCTCTGGTAGCCTGGCTTCTTTCCTTTCTTGGCCCTGTACTGGCCACTGGGACCCTCCTCCTACTGTCCTCCCGTTTCATCCAATTTCTAAAACAACATGTAAGCACTAGTGCCAAAGTCAGTACTAACCAGGTTTTGATTCAGCACCAAAACATTTCCAACCTAGGGGCTGATGACTATGATGACACGGCTCCTTTATAAAATGAAAGGGAAGAGACGTGGGGCTGGGGTACCATGGAACCAGGAGGAGCCAGCCCAGAGCAGCAGTGGGATCAAGTCGTGTCCAACCCTGCAAGTCTCATCTGGAGAGCACTAGGAGTGAGGACCATCCCTTCCCTTTCCCTGGGCCTGCATGTAGTCCTGTGCCTCCTACCTTTGCCTACCAGAAGAGGTCACAGAGTCATACCCAGGTCAAACTTCTTCTCTCCTCATAAGGTCATGTCCAGCAAGCACCTGGAATTCCTCCTCATGCAAACAAGGTGTTCTCAGCATCTTAGCCCTAGTAAATGATGTCCAGTTATCCTGAAAGGCCCTACCCACTCCCCAGAGGTTTAAATAGTCTTTGTTCCCCACCCGCCCACAATTAAACAAGCTACTCAACAAAGCAGCCTCACTAGAGTCCGTTCTCATGTGCTTGAGGATCTGCTGCCTGAGGTCTCCACCCCTCTCGCCATTCCTGCCCTCTGCTTCCTCCTGACAGGATCCCCTGGCCTCAGTCACAGGCCTACCACACCGGAAAGGGCAGGGGAATGGAGCCTGAATGGCAGTGTGTACCTTTTTTTTTTTTTACAAGCTATAGATACGTCCGTTCTACCAGAATGTCATAGAACAATTCAGTACTGTGCTTTGAAGTTTAATGAACTTGAGAAACGTTATGGAAAGATACTAAAAGTTGTTATTGTATAACTACAGTTGTTATCAACCCATAAGTGGCAGGATGAAGGCATAGTTGGCACCGGTGGGATGCTCAGAATGCTGTTTAAAAATTTCGTGAAGGTGGGATAGAGAGAGCTCAGTCGTAAAAAGCACTGTCTGCCCTCCTTGGGATTCCTGGGTTCAGTTCCCAGCACATGTATGGCAGCTCACAGTGGTCTTTAACTCCAGTGTCAGGGAACCCGATGTTGACGAGGTCTTGAGGGCTCGCAGTGCTGTTAGTATCCTGGAAGTGGGCTGCCATCTGAGTAAGTTATAAAAGTGTGCTTGGCCCACTCTCTTTTCCTCTTTCTTGCTCGCAATCTGTTGTCCTGTCTTCCTCCATGAAATAACAGCACAATTATGGGCCCCTTGGGATCCGTAGGTCTTGGATGGAAAGAGCTCAGCAGTTAAGAGCACCTGCTGCTGCGTTTGCAGAGGACTTGAGTTTGGTTTCTGTCACCTATGTTAGGTGGCCCACCATTACCTGTGACTACAGCTCCAGGGGATCTGACACTCTCTTCTAACCTCCAGAGAACCCACACTCCTGTGCACACACCCACTCAGACACACACACACACACACACACACACACACACACTTATATAAACATTAAACCATCAAAACATTTATACATTGTTAGTAGAGATTGTTTTTAAAATTAAAATATTGTGGGGCTGGAGAGATGGTTCAGTGGTTTGGAGCACTTGTTTACTCTTGCAGAAGACCCAGGCTTAATTCCCAGTCCCCATGGCTGTTTTAACTCCACTTCCAAGGGATTTGTTCTCCTCTTCTCACCATGGCACCAGGCTTGCATGTGGTACGCAAACATACATGCAGGCAAAAGCATTCATACACATAAAATTAAATTAAAGGTTAAGACAATGCATTTTAAGTAGGGCCTGTAAGATGGATGACCCAGCTGGTAAAGGTACTTACCGCCAAGGCTGATGACCAGAGCTCCATCCCCAAGTCCCCCGGGTCCCACATGATAGAAGGAGAAAATCTACTCCTGCAAGTTGCCCTCTGACCTCCACACACATTATGGCATATACATGCCCCCTCACAAATCTTTAAAATGCAGTTTTAAAATGTTAAAATATCCCTTAAATAAGAGAATATATCTTATGGGTGAATTTGTACCTTAAGACTGTTAAATTCTTTTTCTTTTTCTTTCTTGTTTTGCTTTTGTTTTTTGTTTTTTTTTGGGGGGGGGGTTGAGACAGGGTTTATCTGTAGTTTTAGCTGTCCTGAAATTATTTCTGTAGACCAGCCTGGCCTTGAACTCATAGAGATCTACCTGCCTCTGCCTCACAAGCTCTGGGATTAAATGTGTACACAACCACTTGCCAACAACTGTGAAATTTGTAATTAATTTCATTACTCACAAGCATGAATGTACAGTAAGTTTGTCATTTGCTATTATTAAGTTATTGCCCATATTAAAAAGTCTCTTCTGGTGTTTTGGTTTGTTTTTATTCCTGAGACATGGCCTGATTAGGTTGAGCAGATTGGACTCCAGGGATCCTACAGCTTTGGTGTGGGTTGCTAAGATCATATCCAGGTACCTATTTTGCTTAGAAAATGGAAAAGCTTTAAGTGCTGACTGGGAAATCTGAAAACATATTATTTTTAAAGAGTTTTTGACAGACAAATCAGCGTCTCTGCCAGTTTTGCATCATTATTTTTGGCAAGATAATTTTCTGTAATGCCAAGACTGAGCTATATGGTAGCTGGAGTCAGAGATGATCCAAAAATTCATTCTCAAACTGTGATATAGCTCACACTTACAGGGAGAAGGGTAAGTATCACAAATAACTAGGTGTATATGTGGTGCGAAAACTGCCCTAATAAATCCGAGTGGCTACCTTTGAACTGTTACACATTTTAAGTTCATGAAATGTTCAAAGCCTCTGCATCCTGTCAGGTTTGAGTAGTACAAAACAAACAGAAAGAGTGATTTAAAAAAAAAAAGAGTGAGGGAAAGCATTGTAATGGACAGTTTCTGATATGTACAAGTTTTTCCCCCTTTTTAAAAAAAATTAATTTTTTTACATTTAAAAAATTAATTTATTCATATTACATCTAGATTTTAGCCATTCCCCTATTTCCTCCCATTCTTCCCTCCCTCCCACTTCCCCCCTTCTCCCCTTCCCTAAGTCTGTGATTGAGGGAGACCTCCTCCCCCTATATATGCTCTTAGAATATCAAGTCTCTTCTTGGTAACTTGCTATCCTTCCTCTGAGTGCTGCCAGGCTTCCCCATTCAGGGTCAGAAAAAGGGCACCAGAGTTCTTGTGAGAGTCAGATCTAACTCTCCACTTAATGGTGGAGAATATCATGTTTGTCAGCTAGGTCTTGGTAGGGGTTCGAAGTTTACTGCCTATATTCTCCTTGGCTGGTGCCTTAGTTTGAGGAGGACCCCAGGACCCAGATCTGTCTGTCATAAAGTTCTTCTTGTAGGTTTCCAGGACCCTGTTGGTCCTACTATTTCCCCATTCTTCCATGCTACTCTCACCTAAAGTCTCAATAGGATGTCCTCTCCTCTGACTCACTTTCTTGGTAAGTAAAGTTTTTCATGGTACGTATCCCCTGGACTAGTGTTTTGATATAAGTGAGTATATGCTGTTTGTCTCTTTTTGCTTCTGGGTGAACTCACTCATTATGATAATTTCTAGATCAATCCATTTGTCCACAAATTTCGGGAATTCCTTGTTTTTAATAGCTGAGTAGTATTCCATAGTGTAAATGTACCACAGTTTCTTAGTCCATTCTTCTACTGAGGGACACTTAGGCTGTTTCCATGTTCTGGCTATTATGTATAAAGCAGCTATGAACATGGTTGAGCATATGCCCCTGTTGTGTGGTAGGGCATTTTCTGGGTATATTCCAAGGAGTGGGATAGCTGGGTCTTGAGGAAGCCCTATTCCCATTTTTTCTGAGAAAGCTCCAGATAGCTTTCCAAAGTGGTTGTACTAGTTTGCATTCCCACCAGCAATGAAGGAGTGTTCCTCTCTCTCCACACCCTCGCGAACATGTGGTGTCATTTGAGTTTTTGATCTTAGCCATTCTGATGGGTGTAAGATGGAATCTCAGTGTCGTTTTGATTTGCATTTCTCTGATGACTAACGAGGACGAGCATTTTTTTAAAAGTGTTTCTTGGCCATTTGATATTCCTCTGTTGAGAATTCTCTGTTAAGTTCCAAGTCCCATTTCGCAATTGGGTTGTTTGGTTTGTGGTGTTTAATTTCTTGAGTTCTTTATATATTTTGGATGTTAAACCTTTGTTAGATGAAGGGTTGGTGAAGATCTTTTCCCAGTCTGTAGGCTGTTGCTTTGTTCTACTGACAGTGTCTCCTGCCTTACAGACGCTTCTCAGCCTCATGAGGTCCCATTTATTAATTGTTGACATTAAGGCCTGAGCTGTTGGTGTACTGTTCAGGAAATTGTTTCCTGTGCCTATGTGTCCCAGGCTCTTCCCCACTTTTTCCTCTAACTGAATTAATGTCTCTGGTTTTAAGTTGAGGTCTTTAATCCATCTGGGCTTGAGTTTTGTACATAGTGACAAATAAGGGTCTAATTGCATTTTTCTACATGTAGACATCCAGTTAGACCAGCACCATTTGTTGAAGATGCTATCCTTTTCCCATTGAATAGATTTGGCTTCTTTGTCAAAAATCAAGTGAGCAAATGTGTGTGGATTCATCTCTGGGTCTTCAATTCCATTCCATTGATCCACTAGCCTATTGCGGTGCCAGTACCATGCTGTTTTAATTATTGTTGCTTTATAGTACAGCTTGAGATCAGGTATGGAGATTCCTCCAGAGGATCTTTTATTGTATAGGATTGTTTTTGCTATTCTAGGTTTTTAATTTCTCCATATGAATTTGAGAATTGATCTTTCAATATCTTCAAAATATTTTGTAGGTATTTTGATAGGGATTGCATTGAATTTGTAAATTGCTTTTGGTAAGATGGCCAATTTTACTATGTTGTTTCTCCTGATCCATGAACAAGGTAAATCCCTCCATCTTCTGGTGTCATCTTCAATCTCTTTCTTCAGAGGTTTGAAGTTTTTTTCAAATAAGTCTTTCACTTGCTTGGTTAGAGTTACTCCTAGATATTTTATATTGTTTGTGGCTATCGTGAAGTTTTCCTAATTTCTTCCTCTGCCTGTTTGTCATTTGTATACAGGAAAGCTACTGACTTTTTTGAGTTTATTTTGTATCCTGCCAATTTGCTGAAGGTGTTTATCAGCTGTAGGGGTTCTCTGGTGGAATTTGGGGGGGGTCACTTATATACACTATCATATCATCTGCAAATAGGGGTAATTTGACTTCTTCCTTTCCCATTTGGATCCCCTTGATCTCCTTTTGATGTCTTATTGCTCTGGCTAGAACTTCAAGAACTATATTGAAGAGATATGGGGACAGAGGGCAGCCTTGTCTGGGTCCCAATTTTAGAGGGATTTCCTTGAGTATCTCTCCATTTAATTTAATGTTGGCTGTTGGTTTGCTGTATATAGCCTTTATTATGTTTAGATAAGTGCCTTGTATTCCCAATCTCTCCAGAACTTTAAACATAAATGGGTGTTGGATTTTGTCAAATGCTTTTTCTGCATCTAAAGAGATGATCATGTGGTTTTTCTCTTTCAGTTTGTTTATATGATGGATTACATTGATGGATTTCCATATGTTAAACCATCCCTGCATGCCTGGAATGAATCCTACCTGGTCATGGTGAATGATGTCTTTAATATGGTGTTGTATTCGCTTTGCGATTATTTTGTTGAGTATTTTTGCATCAATGTTCATAAGAGAAATTGGTCTGAAATTCTCTTTTTTTGTTGGGACTTTGTGAAGTTTAGGTATCAATGTGACTGTGGCCTCATAGAAGGAATTTGGTAATTTTCCGTCCATTTCTATCTTTCGGAATAGCTTGAATAGTTTTGGTATTAGCTCCTCTTTGAAGGACTGGTAGAATTCTGCACTGAAACCATCTGGCCCTGGGCTTTTTTTGGTTGGGAGACTATCAATGGTTGCTTCTATTTCTATATGCAAAATAGGGCTCTTTAATTTGTTTATCTGGTCTTGGTTCAATTTTGGCAAATGGAATCGGTCAAGAAATTTGTCCATTTCCCTTAAATTTTCGAATTTTGTGGCATAAATGCCTTTAAAGTAGGTTCTTACAATTCTTTGTATTTCTTCGGTGTTTGTTGTTATGTCTCCCTTTTCATTTCTGATTTTATTAATTTGGATAGTGTTTCTCTGTCTTTTAGTTAGATTGGCTAATGGTTTGTCTATCTTGTTAATTTTCTCAAAGAACCAGCTCTTGGTTTTGTTGATTCTTTGGATTGTTCTCTTTGTTTCTAATTTATTGATTTCAGCCCTGAGTTTGATTATTTCTAGGCATCTACTCCTCTTGAGTGTTTCTGCTTCTTTTTTTTCTAGAGCTTCCAGATGTGTTGTTAAGTTGTTTATGTGGGATGATTCTATTTTCTTTTTAAAGGCACTTAGTGCTATGAATTTTCCTCTTAGCACTGCTTTCAATGTGTCCCACAAATTTGGGTATGTTGTTCCATCATTTTCATTGAATTTCAGGAAGTCTTTTATTTCTTCCCTTATTTCTTCCATGACCCATGTGTCATTAAGTAGAAACTTGTCTAGTTTCCACGTGTTAGTATGCTTTTTGTTATTTCTGTTGTTGTTGAAGTCCAGCCTTAGACCATGGTGCTCGGATAAGATACAAGGTATTATTTCAATCTTGTTGTATCTGTTGAGGTTTGCTTCGTGACCAACTATGTGATCAATTTTAGAGAATGTTCCATAGGGTGCTGAGAAAAAGGTATAATCCTTTGCGTTTGGGTGGAAAATTCTGTAGATATCTGTTAGATCCATTTGATTCATGACATTGGTTAATGAGGTTATTTCCCAGCTTAGTTTTTGAATCAAAGACCTATCCTTGAGTGAAAGTGGGGTGTTGACGTCTCCCACTATTAATGTGTGGGTATCGATGAGTGGGGCAAGCTTTGTTAATAACTCTTTTACAAATGTGGGAGCCCTTGTATTTGGAGTATAGATGTTCAAAGTCGTGATGTCTTCTTGGTTGACTTTACCTTTGACGTATGAAGTGTACATCCTCATCTCTTTTGATTAATTTTGGTTGAAAGTCTATT
The DNA here is from genome assembly GCF_964271855.1 of Acomys minous. Lineage (NCBI taxonomy): Eukaryota > Metazoa > Chordata > Mammalia > Rodentia > Muridae > Acomys > Acomys minous. The sequence continues at coordinate 51,365,915 of NC_140491.1, read as the reverse complement.
TTATTAGATATTAGAATGGCTACCCCAGCTTGTTTCTTGTGACCGTTTGCTTGGAATATTTTTCCCCAACCTTTTACTCTGAGGCAATGTCTGTCCTTGTGGTTGAGATGTGTTTCTTGAATGCAGAAGAATGTTGGATCATGTTTATGCATCCACCCCATTAATCTGTGTCTTTTTATTGGAGAATTGAGACCATTGACGTTGAGAGATATTAATGACCAGTGATTGCTAAGTCCCTTCATTTTTGGTATTTGTAACAGTCGAGATTTTGTGAGGTTGTGATTTTTGCAATGGTATAGTTACCTATTTCCTATGTAGTTTTGGTTGTAGTTTGGCCAGTTGGGGTGGAGTTTTCCTTCTAGTAACTTCTGTAAAGCCGGATTTGTGGCTAGGTACTGTTTGAATTTGTTTTTGTCATGGAATATCTTGTCTTCTCTGTCAAAGGTTATTGATAATTTTGCTGGATATAGTAGTCCTGCCTGGTATCTGCGTTCTCTTAGGGTTTGCAGAACCTCTGTCCAGGCCCTTCTGGCTTTCATGGTCTCTGCTGAGTAATCAGGAGTAATTCTGATAGGTTTGCCTTCATATGTTACTCGGCTTTTTTCTCTTGCTGCTTTTAATATTTTTTCCTTGTTCTGTATATTTTGTGTTGTTGTTATTATTATGTGGCGGGAAGATTTTCTTTTCAGGTCTATTCTATTTGGTGTTCTGTGGGCCTCTTGTATGCTCGTATGCATCTCCTTCTTCAAATTGGGGAAATTTTCTCCTATTATTCTCTTAAAGATGTTTTGTGGGCTGTGGAGTCGGTTGCCTTCTTCAGTCCCTACTATTCTCAAGTTTCGTCTTTTCATGTTGCCTTTTATTTCTTGAATGCTCTGTGTCAGGAACTTTTCAGATTTAGCATTTCCCTGGGTGATTGTTTCCAGTTCTGTGATTGTATCTTCAAGTCCTGATATTCGTTCTTCCATTTCTTGCAATCTGTTAAATAAGGCCACCTCTGAGATGCTTGCTTTCTTCTCTGATGCCTCTTGATCACATTTTTCTTCCGCGTGTTCCTGTATCATGGCTTCCATTTTTATCTTCGTGTCTTGGACTGTTTTAATGATTTCCTTCATCTGGTTATTTATATTTTTCTGAAATTCTTCAAGTGCCTCTTTATATAACTCTTCAGCCCTCTTATTTGCCTCCTCCTGCATTTGTTTACAGATTTTATTTGTTTCTTCCATTATCATCTTCTTTACTAAGGACATGAGGTCATTTTCTTGACTATCCATTGCTGTTAGCTTCTCCAGGTTGTTTTCATTGGGAATGTTGTGATCCATAGATGCCAAACTGTTTTGGTTTTTGTTAGCGGTCTTTCGCTGTCCTCTTGTCATTTTGATGGCTCTGATGTTGGAAGGTATTTTGTAGTGACCTTCGCTGGTTGAGAGTGGTTAATTGATGACTGATTATAGGTCAGGTGCTCTTGCCTGTGGGGATCAGGGAGTATTTCCGTGGAACAGTTAGGCGATCCGGTTTCAGTCCTGGTGATTTTCCTCTGCACCGTGGGCTCCAGGCTGAGTCAGCCAAAGTAGATATCTGTTTGGACTTTACTGCTGTAATTCAGATCAGCAGTTTTGGGACCTAGAATAAGGTCCGCACACAAACGTTCTGGTTGTGTAGGTTGCTCCCAGCTGCCTGTCCTTCCTGTGGCTTTGTAGTCAAGACTCCAGGTAGATCAGATCTTCTAGGGGTGTAGCTGTCTTTTGTCTCTGTCTCTATACCCTGTAGAGGTGTCCAACTTCTCCCAGAACTATATGCCTGGAGGGACCAAGGTCGCTCTTGGTCAGCAATTAGACACTGCAAGCAAGACCCACGTTTTGTCTCCTGATAACGTGAGAATGCCTGCCTTGCTCGGGCCAGGATCCCCAGCTAGGCTCTCTCATTTGGGGAGTGCAGGGCCAGTGCCTTGTGGCTGGGCGGCTGGGACCAATAGGGTTGCAGAGCTCTGGGGGTCGCCCACGGAACCAGATCTTCCTGCTGGGCTATGATGCTCCACTAATGCTCTAGGTCAGCAATTAGATACTGCAAATACAACCCACCCACGTCTCGTCTCCCAATAATGTGAGAGTGCCTGCCTTGCTTGGGCCAGGATTCCCTAGCTAGGCTCTCTCGTTTGGGGAATGCAGGGCCAGTGCCTTGCAGCTGGGTAGGAACAATAGGGTTGCAGAGCTCTGGTGGAAGCCCGCAGAACCACATCTTCCCGCAGGGCTATGATGCTCAGCTATCGCTCTAGGCAAGACCCACATCTCCCGATAGGTCTGTGGAAGCAGTCCAAGCTGATGTCTCACTGCCACTGTTTGCAGGCTCAGTCCGCTGTGATCGGTGTTAGGTTGGGCCCCGGATGGCCAGCGAGCTGCAGTCCCACTTTAGCTGTCTCTGTTGGGTCCCGCCGCCTGTGTTTCCACTCGGCCTAGGCTGGTGATCTCCGCAGTTTGAGGTGGTGTGTAAGGAGGAATCCTAGGGCAGATTCACCCTTTTCACTGAGACTCCTCTGGCTGGGGACTCCAGAAAATCCCCTCCCCAAACAGCGAGTCTGTGCTTTATATGCAGGCTGCAGTTTGCATGTGGATTCCATTCCAGAATTTGGGGAGTGCATTTAGCACCTCCGGGATGTTGCTTGTCCCAGGGGGGTAGGCCCCCTGTTTGGTCTGCGGCCTTTGGGGCCCCACTCACCTACAGTTCTCAAAGTCCAGCAATCTGTTGCTCCACTTATGTCCCTGGTCTCCTCGGAGTAGATCAGATACGTGGCTTATTGGTCAGTGCCATCTTGGAATCCTCTGATATGTACAAGTTTTATGCATAAAAAGTGTTCAAAGTTACAGGAGAAAGGTTTCTGCTGAGGTGGTTAGCAAGACCATCTCATTTTTATTTAATTTTTTAAATTAAAATTTATTTATTTATTTATTTATTTATTTATTTGAGAAAGGATCTTGCCATGTAGCTTTGGCTAGCCTCTAACTTGTGATGTCAACAGGCTGGCTTTAAACTCACAGCTATCTGCCTGTGTTGACCTTTCGAGTGCCAGTTTAAAGGCATGACCCGTTATGCCCGGCTGTTGGCAAGGCTATGCTGAATGATAGTGTGTGTACAATGCTGGGTGAGAAAGAGCTGCAGTCTTATAACTTGCTAAGCTTGAGTCCTGCTGCAGAGACCATGATGTAATGGAAGTTTTGGATTTTTTTTTTGTAAACTCAGTTGTGTTATATAAATATGTTTTTGTTTCAATCCCAAGTATGGGATTTTAGTTTGGGCTTTAGATTGTTCACGGCTGATAATTGTCTCATGTGGGGCGTGGTCTTTGCCAGCTGGTAATGGCCTGCCTTGTGTGGCAAGGAGAGGGGCGTGGTCTAGGACTCTGAAGAAGGTAAATAAGAGAGCCCTGAGAGAGAAAGGCTGGCATGTGCTGGTGGTGTGTGGAGTGTAGCAGTTTGGAGAGACCAGAGATGGACAGTGTGATAGCTTGGTGATAGACATTTCAATGCAGCATCTTGGAGGGTCCTACTTGCTGCATTCCCTATTGACAGAGATTGGTAATGCCCCAAAAGAATCCAATGGACCCTAAACAGCCAAGAGAAGTAAAGGTGTCTGCGCCCCTCTTTCCACTAATATTATTTCTCAGCCAGAGTTAAGGAGTTGGTGGAAGTGAGGTAGAGGCTTCACTACTCCCAAATAAAACAGTTTAAAAACAAGCATCAAGACCATGTTCCTGTTGGAGATGGCTTTTCTTACACAGCACCACTCTGAGGATGCTTGGAAGCTTTGGTGAGCAGGAGTCAGAAGTGATGATGCCCGTTCTATAAGGAAAATACCAAAGCAGGGAGGGAAATCTGAACGGCGACTCCTTCAAATATCTCTTCAGCACTTTATTCAGTATAGGAAAAGGTCTTCAGAAAAAAAAGTTGCATTTCTACTTATGTTTACGTTACAAGATTTGCTCTAGCCATGAATGTCTAGCATTTTATCATATGTGCATTAAAAATCCACTGTTCTGTTGTCACTTAGAATGAGGTAGAATAATTTATGTGCACTCATTAAGAATCTATTGAGTTGGTGGCCCACAGTTGGTCTTGGCTTCTCCCACCTTATAGCCATTTACAATTTATTTCCATCCTCGCTGTATTTCAGCCGCGCAGTTGTTTGCTTTGTGAGTTTTCTGTTTATTTACAAATGCCAGGTTTGCTGCCCTGCTCTGGCCTCCAGATGCTGCCTGTGTGCTCTGCCATGCATTCCTAAGGCAGCCTGTAAGTCTCTCTGTGCCTGGCTCCCTGCACAAGGTCTTGTGTAGCTTGTGGAGCCCCTCCATCTCCCCATGTACAAGCAGTCTCTCAAACCTTGACCTATATCCTGTCACCCTTCTCTTGGTTTTACATCCTTGCTAGTGTTACAGACACCTACGTGTTAAGCGTCCAGAAAGCAAGCGTCTGTCTGGTTTATCGTTGGATACCTTGGAAGGTACAACATCACTGGTGCTCAATAATACCACTAAATTATTGGAGTGAGAAAGTGTTGCTCAAAATACATCTTAAGGCTTTTTGTTTTTGTTTTTTCACTTTGGCGGTGGCATGCTGTTTTACTTGTCTACTCTTTTCTTTTCCTTTTTCTTTTCCTTTTTTTTTTTTTTTTTTTTTTTGAGAAAGGGTTTCCCTGTGTAGACTTTGCTGTCCTGGACTTGCTTTGTAGACCAGGCGAACTTCGAACTCACAGTGATCCACCAGCCTCTGCCTCCGGAGTGCTGGGATTACAGGTGTGTGCCACCACGCCCAGCTACACTTTTGTTTTTCAGTCAGTTTTCTTGTACTGTTTCCTGAACCAGATAGTTTCCTGTGAGGCATGTTAAAGGTTTTGAATATAGATTGAAAAAAAATTACTCACCCCTAGTAAGTAGCACCATGCAATGCATGCTTTAATATCAAATTTTCTTCAGATTGTGACTGTCAGTTTCCAGTGCCTATAGCCATCCATATGGATCAGGATTGTTGGTGTAATCCTTAAAGGCATGGGCAATTCAATAAATCAATACAATCTGCAAAAATACTTTATGGAGATAGGTTGGACTGATAAGGAATTTAATTTTTTTTCTCAAATCCTATCAACTTTAGGGCTTACGGATCAACACACACTGCCTATTTATCAATTAATTGTAATTTTTTTTATAGCACCTCTTGAGTGGAAAACAGCGATTTGGTCTGGTAACTCTTAACCCCTGATCTAGGAAGTGGGTTGATGTGGGTTAGGGTTGCTCTAAATCTGATATCAAGGAGATGAGAGAGCTCAGCCAGCAAAGTGCTCACGTCATAAGCATGACCCGAGTTCATCTCCTCGCCACTCACAGCGATGTTGACAGTGTGGTGACAACCATAACCTCAGTCCTGACTGGGAGGGGGATCAGAGAGAGAGAGAGAGAGAGAGAGAGAGAGAGAGAGAGAGAGAGAGAGAGAGAGAGAGAGAGAGTTCAACAAGATCTTGTCTAAAGACAATGTTGAGAGCAGCCGAGGAAAACCCGGCAGTGTTGAACTCCGCCTCCATGCAAACACACGCACAGTGATAGTAAGAATTACCAACTATGCGCTGCAGGTACTAGCCTGTTAAATTTTGTGAACAATTGGAATGGTGAGTACTCGGGTAAACATAGTTTATTTCTTTGGTTCCTTGGTGTGTGACGGAGAGCGCTGTCTTATTCTTGGGTTGTCAGTGTGTGTGGGTTTACTTTATGTAAGCAGTAACCTAAGGCACAGAGGGATACAAAAGAGCCTGCACCCTAGAGTTTCTGTATTTCACCTGGACTGTTGGCAGTAGATTTATAAAAACAGTAGACAAGTCTAAGTATTTGTTCAAATTCCTACATCAACACCTAAAAGAAGAAAAAGATAACACAGTATTAACACAATAGACAAGCGAATATGGCACACTAACGGATAACTAGACAATTAAAATGTTGGAAAATAAGAGTGAAAATATGAAAGAAAAGCAAAATGATAAAACTGTTATTCCAAATCCAGATATATTAGTATTTATACAAAATATAAATGCTTAAACATAATCATTGAAATACAGCCATTATCAAATTTAATATTAATGACCTCACTGTCAGAAACCCACTTCAAATATAGTGATATAAGTAGCTTAAAAGGCAGCGGGGAGAATATATTGTGCAGAGTAACTGTGGTGGTTTGATGAGAATGGCCCAGGTAAACTCATATATTTGAATGCTTGGTCCCCGGTTTTCAAAAGCCCATGCCAGGCTTCTCTCTCTCTCTCTCTCTCTCTCTCTCTCTCTCTCTCTCTCTCTCTCTCTCTCTCTCTGTCTCTCTCTCTCTCTCTCTCTCTCCCCATCCTCCATCTCTCTCTCCCTCCCCCCCATTTCTTCCTCTCTCTCCCCAGCCTGCCTCCTGCTTGTGGTTTAGTGTGTGGGCTCTCAGCCACTGCTCCAGCTGTGTTCCTGAGGGCTGCCATGCTCCCTGCCATGCTGGTCATAGACTCAAGTTAAATATTTCCTTTTATAAGTTGCCTTAGTGGTGGTGTCTCTTCACAGCAAAAACAAACAAGCAAAAAACAAACAAACAAACAAACAAAAACCATTAAGTAAAGTACTATAAAAATATTTGGAATAACTATATTAAAAGAAAACATAGGCTGGATTTAAGGCACATGTCTTAAATTCCAGCATTCAGGAAGCAAAGACAGACAGAACTCTGAGTTTCAGGCAGGCCTGATCTACATAGCAAGTTCCAGGCCTGCCAGCGCTACATAGGGAGAACATTTAAAAAAAGGGGGGGGGGCTTTAAGGAAAATTAAATTACCAGAGGAATAATAATAATAATAATAATAATAATAATAATAATAATAACAACAACAATAATAATAATAATAATAATAAGTTTTATTAATCTAGAAGAGATTTATTTATTTTTCACTTTTTTTTTCAAGTCAGGGTTTCTCTGTGTAGCCTTGGCTGTCCTGGACTCTCTTTGTAGACCAGGATGGCCTTGAACTCACAGAGATGCACCTGCCTTTGCCTCCTGGAGTGCTGTGATTAAAGGCGTGTGCCACCATGCCCAGCAATTATTTTACATTTTTATGAGACCTCATGAAAAACATTAAGATCAAAGTAAAAATGACTTATTGGAAATAGTTCACTGTGTCATGTGCAAAGTGGAAGTGGCACAACATATCTAGCGATGTTGTTAATCAGAAGAGAAAATGTAACAGGAATTAACTTTTTAAAATCACATTTTATTTACTGGGTGTGCGCGCACACAAGTGTGTATATGAGTCATGGCAGTCAGAGAGCAGTCTGTAGGACTGTTCTCTCCTTTCACCGAGTGAGTCCTGGGGACCAAATTTGGGCTGCCAGGCTTCAGGGCGAGTGCCTGCTCTCACGGAGCCATCTTGCCAGCCCCTACCTCTGGAGTCAGATTGCAGTAAGATTTCTTTTCTTTTAACTGGTCTGATGCTAATTCAATGAATCATTGCTTTTGTGTGTGTGTTGTTTAAGTAAAGAATAGATAGCTGTTACTGAGACTTAATTGCAGAACAACTTCTTACTGCGGTGATTGCCCCGTAGGTCGGGGTCCGTTCTCGTTTCTTGGCGTCTGCGCCCTGCCCCGCATTCCCGCAGACGCACATACATGAACAGAGTCTAAAATTCACAAGAAGGAAACCAATTTTAAATGTCTGCGCATCTAAGAGCAGAGCTTTAAAACACACGGCACAAAACCCAGTAGAACTGAAAACAGAATTGGGGAAATCCATTATCCTAGAGACTTCTGCTCTCTGCATAAAGTGGTAAGCAATGAGAAAAAAAATCATCAGGCGACTGGTTTGGTGCAGAGGCTGTCGCTGGCTCTCCCACTAAGATACACCGGCTGAGTCACATGCTCTTTCTCTAACTCCAACTGCAGGGGACGGTTTCTAATTGCTTCTGGGGGTGAGATGCGTGTGAAGGATGGTTGATCAAATGGCTCGAAAGATTCCAGGGCCACACAACCACAGTTTTAGGAATCGAAATCACACAAAGCCTCTTCCCTGGTAATATGGAGACAAACTAGAAAATATCGAAAGGGAGCCTGGGAAGAAGACACACATTTGGAAATTCGACAATCGCAGTTCTATAACCTCTCTGTGAAAATAAATCTCAAGAGAAACCACAGCACAGTATACAGACTGGCTGGAAATGAAAATACAAGCCGGGTAAGGTGGTGTGGACCTATCATCCCAGTGCTCTGATGACAGGAGGGTCCCAGGTTCCAGGCCACCCCGGATGCAAAGCAGTACCTCATTGGCCCACAGCGAAAAGAACACTGAGAACTACACAAGGGGAAGTGAAAGGACACGCATGTCTTAAATAACACCAACACGGGGTTTCATGCATTATGTAACGAAAACAAATTCATTTAGAAGAAAAACAAAGAATACCCTTAAATGTAAAATTTATGAAGTAACAAATACTTAAGGTGATAAAAAAATATTTAAAGTGATAAAATGGCCAAAATAAGAAAATAGCATACATTAACAATCAGTGTAAACCAGTCTAAGCCAGAGATAAAAGATTAATATATACTTTAAATAATAAAGATTAGACAAGTCATTTCCCTCAAAAGACAGCGGATAAAATAACTGAGGATGATTAATTTTAAAATAAAATCACTCTAAAACCTGGAAAAGTTAGATGAAGTAGATGCTTAAATACAAAAGGTTAAGGTCCCGTATGAAACAAGAGCACGAGGGTTTTCTTGTGAGGGAGCTTCCTGTCTTGAGTGCCTCGCTACAGACTGTCAGAGGGCAGAGGTGCATCTGTTTAGTGGGCACTGTCTTTTCCTCTCCTCATGCTGAATAAAACACAGCAGTTTTACACACTGTAAAGAGAACTCGATAGTCTCCAGCTGTTGTTGTTTTTTCTTCTGGGATTTCTTTTTCAGGAGTCCCTGGTTTATTTTGTGAAATTATGAAATGATTGGTCATAAGAGCAAAAACATTTAAAAATCCTGCGGTAAGAAGGATGGTAGAGTAAATATTTTCAAAGGCATTCCAACCCACTCAGCGGTTGGTAGTCTTACAGAAACGATTTCTGTAACCAGCTGGTTTGTTGACATTTCTCTGCAGGTTTGACTCTTTTCATTCATTATAAAGTGAATTTCCTGCATACACGTGAGCTGGTCCTTGGCCATCCCACAGTGATAGGTTGGAACATAACTAAAGTCTACATTACTCTGGCTTTTGTACCCACAGTCACACACTCTTGCTCTAATTCCCAACCTGCGGGAGACGGTTTCTAATTGCTCCTGGGGGTGAGATGCGTGTGAAGGGATGGTTGATCAAATAGCAGGAAGGACCCAGGGCTGTGAGTCAGGCATGCTCCCAAAGCAGACACCTTGGTGCCGATGGTACGCATCGTAACTTTCATTTTTTGTGTATTTCCTGAGTAGACGAAGCAGGGAGTTTTCAGTCTTCTGCTGCATTTATGAATTATGTAGGGTCAGCTCTTGGATGGAGGACATCCTGACATCTAGATAGACAGCCTTGAGAAGGGCCGTTCCTTGTCAGGTTTCATTTCTATGTAAAATTGAATCAAATGGTGACTTTAATTCTAACCCTTAGCGTTAAATGGATGTTGCATTTCATATTTTAAAGTACGTTCATTCGTGCTGTGTGGATATAAACCCTAATATTGGTACATCACTCTTGTCTTATGTACCTTTCCAACATTGCGTCCTGTATAATTTTAAAATCTGATGCCGTCCTGGTGTGCTGAGTAAATACTTTACAATATGCCGGAGGATTAAGCCTCACTGTTTCTGTCAGGTTAATCCTTCACATACACACCATCACTTGACCTGACAGAAAGATGGCTGCAATTCAGGAGGAAAAAACCTCCGTGCATAAGTAGCAGTTCCATTATTTTATGTAGGATGAACCCTGTGCCTCTTGAGAGGTGTTCATGCAATTCTACAAATCAAATGATAAAATACTTCATGAGCACATTTTCTTCGGGCTTTATAGGGAGCCACGGAAGTGGTGTGTCAGTTACGTGGCAAATGACCAATCCAGCCTGTTTGCGCTGACCCTCACTTTATTGGGGGAACTGCAGCCTGTAGGAATTGCACTCTTCTATTTTCATGGGGAAGGTTTAACATTGGTTTTAACTTTTTGTTTGTTTGTTTGTTTTAACTTTCTTTAACAACTTAAAGTGTTTCGGCTTGAACACAACAGTGAAATAGTGAGAACGTCTCTCTACTTGCTCATGTTTTCAAGCAAACTAGGTAAAATCTCATGCCTGTAGGTGAATGATAAAATGGGTCGTGAGAGACAGAGACGGCTGCTATAGTGTGGGGGTTGATGTGGAGTTAAGAAATAGTACAAGGAAATTTAAATGAAGCATAGTTTTGTTTCTTTTTTTTTTTTTTTTTGTAACACAAGGTTGTATGGAAGGACTTGAATTATCGTTTTAGATAGACTGTTCAGTGACTGGGGAGAAATAGTGACTTTAAATGTTTTAATAAAAAGAAATAAGAGTTTTGTTGTTGCTCACTTGTTTTTAGGGTCAGGTCTCACTCTCTGGCCTACGCTGGCCTAGAAGTCACTGTGTGGCCCTGGCTTGCTTTAAACTCCAAGCAATCCTCTTGCCTCAGCTTCTTGAGTATTTAAGTTACAGTCATGAGCTACTATGCCTGGTTTAAAAGTTCTTTTCATATCTAAGACAAGCTTTCACCGTGTGGCCCAGACTGGGATCTTCCAGTGTCCCCCAACCTTACCCCAGGTGCTGGGGTTACAGGTCTGTGCCCCTGTGCAAATAGACATAGAAACCTCCCTACATGTGTGTAACACATGAAAAGGATTTATGTGTGTGTATCTTAGAACGAAGGAGAGTTAAAAGTATAAAAGCGCAATAGATGTACACAATGTAAATCTGTATTTTTTTCTTTAAATATTTTAGATTCTGTCTTATTTTTAAAGGCACGACTTACTTTAAAATTTTAGTTCTATTTATTTTGTATCTTGTGTGCATGTGAGTGTAGATGCCCAGAGGCCGCAAAAGGTCATCAGATCCACTGAAGTTACAGGAAGCTGTCAGCTGCCCAACACAAGGGCTGGGAACCAGGTGCCCGTTTTCTGCAGGAGCAGTAAGTGCTGTTAAGCTCTGAACCACCTCTCCCGCCACTGGGATCTATTTTCATTTTCCTTAGAGCATGTTTGAAATTGAAAGTGGGTACAGAGATCCCCCTGTCCCCCGAGGTCGGCTTTTCCCACCAGCACGGCATGTGGGCTGTAGCTGATGGCCCCACATTGAAACATTCCTACCCAGATGCAAAGTTTATCATACGGTTCCCCCTCACTGTCTTGTGGTCTGTGGATTTTGATGATGTACAATGACACTGATTACTGTCACACCTAAGGGCCTTCTGCACCTGCCTGTGACATATAGTTGGAATTGTTTATTATTAGTAGGTAACTTCTTCAGGTTAACCTGATAGCTCACTTACTCTTACTGCTGAATAGTATTCCCTGAATTTCCTGTGGCGCTTTGCCCACTCACCTACTGGGGTCATCTAGAATCTTCCCTGAATTTCCTGTGGCACTTTGCCCACTCACCTACTAAGTTCATCTAGACTGCCTCCAGCTCTTGGCAGGCGGGAATACAACTCCTGGGTATAGTGTGGTTCTCTTTCCAGTTTCTTTGGGTCAATAGCAAAAGCCCGATCACCGGATTATCTTATGAGAGTATATTTAGTTTGGTAAGAAAACGGCCAAGTCCTCTTTCCAAATGGCTCCAGCGCATTGTGTAACTACGTGCAAGGAATGACTTCCTGTCCCACCTCTCCTTGCCTGCATTTGGTGTTAAAACTGTTCTGGACTTCGGACATTCTGATATGTATGTAATGTTATCATCTTAATTTGCATTTCCCCAGTGACATATGTAGAGAATAGATTAGTTTCTTTTTTAAGGAATTATAATCATTAATGCATATTGATTATACATAGGGATGGGCTTCCCTGCCCCATTTCTAATGTGCATGTGCTGTGGTCTGGTCAGGTTCACCCTCCTCCTCCTCATACTTTGCTCCCACATAGCCCCCCACCTCAGCTCCTTTCCGTTACTTAGCTGTCCTTCTATTCCTTTTAGGTACTTTAAAAAATTTTAGGGGGAGTGTTTCTCCTGCTATTCACCACCCATATGTCTTTACTGCTGAGCTACCTATTAACGTCTGTGGCCTGCTTCTTAATCCAGTTATATGTTTACTTATTGAGCTTTAAGAGTTCATTATATATTTAGATGATGATTAGTAACATTTTAAAATTTTACTGTGCATGGCATTTAATTTTTATTGTGTGTGCATATGCATGTGTGGGTGTGCACATGCATGCTACCTGTATGGAAATCAAAGGACAAATTTGTGGGGGCAGGTTATTTTCTTCCACCAGGCAGATCCTGGTGTATTTGACAAGTGCCTTTACCTGCTGAGATATCTCGCTGACCCATAAGATTCGAGGATTGGTTCATAAGAGAGTTTCTTTCAGTTACAACCTCACTTTGGCTGTATTTACTCTGGTCCTGTTTTTTTTTCCCCTACTGATAATCTCTTTGCTTCCCATCTGCGGTCTTTCCTCTGCTTTCATGTCCACACACACAAATACACACATATATGGGTCTTAGATAGGGTTGCTATTGCTGTGATGAAATACTATGACACAAAGCAACTTAGGGACAAAGGGGCTAATATTTGACTTATATATCCCGAGCCCTAAGCCACTGGGGGAAGCCAAGGCGGGAGCTTAAACGGGGCAGAAACCTAGAGCTGATGTGGAGGTCATGAAGGAGAGCTGCTGGCTGGTTTTCTCCCCCATGGCTTGTTCAGCCTGCCTTCATGTAGAACTCAGGGCCATCTGCCCAGGGATGATCCCACCTACAATGCACTGGGCCCTCCCCCATCGATCACTGAGAAGATGCCCTCCAGGCTTGTGTACAGCCCGTTCTTATGGAGGCATCTTCTCAATTGACATTCCATCTTCTCAGATGACTCCAGCTTTTGTCAGATTGTGACACAAAACTATTCAGCATAGTATGTATCTGTAAAGAATTCTAGAGCCTACAAATAACACAAAATGTGATGTTAGTCTTTCGGTGTTTGGCTTATTTTACTTACTATGATGGTCTTCAGGTGTGTTCAACTTTGAACACACGACATTGTTTTATTCTCCATGGCTGAATAAAATGCCACTGTGTATTTGTACGACATTTGTTGATGAATACCTAGGCTGATTCTAAAATTTGGCTGGTATGAACCTTCCTCCAATAAACATGGATGCACAGGTATCTCTGTGCTGTGTTGGTTAGAAGCCTTCTGGTACATGCCCCAAAGTAGTATATCTGGGTCATGTGATAGTTCTAATTTTAGTTTTTGGGGAATACCAAATGGACATTTATTGTGGCTGGACCAATTTGCCTTCCAACAGGGCTTAAGGGTTCTGTTTTCTTCACATCCTCTGGAGCATTTGCTTTCTTTTTGTTGGCTGGTTTTGTTTTTGTTTTGCTTTTTTGAGACAAGATCTCACTGTATAACCCTGGTTGGCTTGGGCCTTGCTAGGTAGACCAGGGTGCCCTAAGGACATAGAGACGTGTCTGCCTCTGTGTCCTGAGTGCTAGGACTAAAGGCGTGTGCCAGCACACCTGGTTCCAGTGCACGTTCTACTCACTCTCATTATCCACCTGTAGCTCTTGAAATTTTTTGGCTTCCTCTCTATATACATCATATTTAGGGATGAATATTCTGTAGCCTTTCATTCACTTTACCTTGATTAACTCTGGATCTCTGTGTTAATTTCCACATATTGTTCCTGAGGGGGATTACCTCCCCCTGTATATGCTCATAGGGTATCAAGTCTCTTCTTGGTAACCTGCTGTCCCTCCTCTGAGTGCCACCAGGTCTCCCCCTCCAGGTGGGACCCCTCAAAGGTGAGGCACCAGAGTATGTGAGAAAGTCATATATCCACCTTTATTCTCCCCTTTGAGTTCTCCCTAGGAATCCCCAACTGCATTTTATTTATTTATTTATTTATTTATTTATTTATTTATTTATTTATAACCCACTGAATCCAATTAGCACTGCTTATATCTGCCTATGGGCATGTGGGGTCAGCCCCACGGACATGAGAAGCCTACCAGTGGCCAGAACTGCATCAAATGTGACTCAGTTTCCTTGAGCAGCTATCAGTCTTAGCTAGGGACAGGGGTGTGGGAGCCCCTCCTCATCTATGCTGAAATAAAATAGAATATTTAATACGTTTATGTAAATGTGTCTGTGCCTGTGTGAATATACGTGAACCTCGTGTTTGCAGGTGTTGGTGGAACCCAATGTGTATCAGATCCTGTGAAACTGGCTTTACAGAGGTCACGGACTACCTGATGTAGATGCTAGGAACCGAAGCCAGGTCTTCTGCAGGAGAAGAAAGAGCTCTTAACCATGAATCGCAGCTCTCCAGTCCTAAAGCTATAATTACAAGTATAGGTGTTTTTCCTGTGAGCATCGATAAACCGCACATGTGCCTGGTGCCGGATTGTCCGGTGCGGCAGCCTTTACCCACTGAGCCATCTTGCTGACCCTACGAACTTCCTTAATCCATTTCCCTACTCCCTTCTATAGCCCAAGTCTGGTGTGTCCAGACTGCTTCACCACGCTGCTGCCGCCCCCACAGTCTGTGTAGCCTGTGGTCTGCTACTCCCACCTGGATCCTGAGCCATATTCCGGGTTCTGTTGCCCTGTTTCTGGGGTCCCAATAGTGGCGGAGGGGGATGCTATGCATTCCAGGTTTCTCAAGTTTGGAGTCTTATTCCATTCCTCTGGTTCTGTGTCTGTGGGCTGCTGAAATGTCCTCTGACAGTGAGTTCAGGCTCGCTGGGGTCATTTTCTGTGGAGGGCTTTTCATCGTCCCGCAGTCCCACAGTCTAATTGCTCGTACTCCCAGGTAATAGTGAAGAAGGGAACTGTGTGCTTGGAAATGCTTGTATTTCAGATTTCCTTAACCATTTCTACTGTGTATCTGCTGTTTGCTATGGATGTTGAATTCAGACTTCAACTTGGGTTTCTGGTAAGACAAACTGTCTCCACACTGCTCCCTTTTTCGTTGTAATTTTATGTGTATGCACCCACTTGTGTCACACCGCATGTCTGTGGGTGCCCTCAGGACAAGCAGAGGACATCAGATCCCCTGGGTCTGGAGCTAAACTACATGAGTGCTGAAAACCCACCGTGGGTCCTCTGCAGGAAGAGCAAATGCTCTTAACTGCTGAGTCATCTCTCCAGCCCACTTCCCACAGTTCTTGATATGCCAGGGGTTCAGAGTCCTTTAGGGCTCTTCCGCAGTGTACTTCAGGTCCTGTATTTCAATCCAATGTGGTAGTCTTCGTCTTTTTATTTGGAAATTGAAGTTTAGTAACTTCAAGTCAGAGTTTTTATTGAAAAATGCATATTTATTCCCGTCATTTCATTTTTTTGTTTGTTATTATTTCATATGTCTGTAATCCTTACTCACCTATTTGGTATTTCAGTGAGCTTTTCTTCCTTGTAGCCACAATATGTCTATCCTTCTGTCCTGTGTACAGGATGCCACAGAGGGCCAGCTTAGTGGCTATGAATTCTTTCAGCTTTGTACTTATCACAGCAAGTTTCTCTTTCTCCCTTAATAATGAAGGAAGGACACCTTTTCTGGAGATAGTAATGTGGGTTGAATATTTGTCTTTTGGAGCATGAAACACGTAATTCTATCCAGTCCCAAATTTTAGAGTTACTTTTGATAAATATGCTTTATTCTAATGGATTTGCCTCTATGTGTATTGTCTTAGACTGGTTTCTATTGCTGTGATAAAACACCATGCAACTTGGAGAGGAAAGGGTTTGTCTGGATTATACTGTCATATCTCCGAAGGAAGTCAGGACAGGAACTCAAACAGGGCAGGAACCTGGAGGCAGGAGGTGGTGATGCAGAGGCCATGGCGGGGCGCTGCTTACCAGCTTGCTCCACATGGTTTTCTCAGCTGCTTTCTTATAGAACCCAGGACTGCCTGCCCAAGGATGGCACCACCTACCATGAGCTGAGCTTTTGCCCATCAGTCACTAATTAAGAAAATGTCCCACAGGACAGGCTTGCCTACAGCCCAGTCATTTTCTCGACTGAAGCACCCTCCTCTCTGAAAACTCTAGTCTGTGTCAAATTGACACAAAACTAGCCAGGGCATGGGACTTCTCTCTAGTGGCTTTCAATATCCATTTTGTACATGTGCTCTATATTTAGTGTTTTGACTGGGATGTCATGTGAGGGAGGTTCTTTTCTGATACTGTTTGTTGCTTCACCCAAGTGCCCCCTGTATTGTATACCAATTCTTTGCTCACATGTCTGGAATTTTCTGATATGGATATGCTTTTACCTTGATGTTGTTCTCATCTTGGTAGCCTGCTTATCCTTTCTCTGAGTGCCACCAGACCTCCCCACCAAGGGGAAGTGGTCAAATATGAGGCATCAGAGTTGGTGTCAGACTTAGTCCCCACTCTCCACTCAACTGTGGAGAATGTCCTGTTCATTGGCTAGATATGAGTAGGGGTTCAATGTTTGCTGCATGTGTTGTCCTTGGTTGGTGCAGTATTTTGAGCAGAACCACTGGGCCCAGATCGGCCTGTCATGATGTTCTTCTTGTAGGATTCTAGGATCTTCTGGATCCTTCTATTTCCCCATTCTCCTGTACTTCTCTCTGAGTGCCAAAAGGATGTCCTCACATCCCACTAGCAATGAAGGAGTGTTACTCTTTCTCCACATCCTTACCAGCATGTGGTGTCACTTGAATTTTTTACCTTAGCCACTCTGATGGGTGTAAGATGAAATCTCAGAGTTGTTTTGATTTGTATTTCTCTGATGACTAAAGACGTTGAACATTTCTTTAAGTGTTTTTCAGCCATTCGATATTCCTCTGTTGAGAATTCTCTGTGTATTTCTGAGCCCCATTTCTTAATTGGGTTATTTAGTTTGGTGGTGTTCAATTTCTTGAGTTCTTTATATATTTTGGATATTAAACCTTTGTCAGATGTAGGGTTGTGAAGATATTTTCCCAGTCTGTAGGCTATTGCTTTGTTCTCTTGACAGTGTCTCCTGCCTTACAGAAACTTCTCAGCCTCATGAGGTCCCATTTATTGATTGTTGATGTTAAGGCCTAGGCTGCTAGAATACTTTTCAAGAAGTTGTCTCCTGTGCCAATGTGTTCCAGGCTCTTCCCCACTTTTTCTTCTAACCAATTTAGTGTCTCTGGTTTTATGTTGAGGTCTCTAATCCATCTGGACTTGAGTTTTGTGCATGGTGACAAATATGGGTCTAATTGCATTTTTCTACATGTAGACATCCGGTTAGACCAGCACCATTTGTTGAAGAGCTATCTTTTTTCTATTGAATAGATTTGGCTTCTTTGCCAAAAATCAAGTGACCACATGTGTATGGATTCATTTCTGGGTCTTAGATTTGATTCTATTGAGCAGCCAGCCTATTGCTGTGCCAGTACCATGCTGTTTTAATTACTATTGCTCTATAGTACAGCTTGAGATCGGGTATGGAAATTCCTCCTGAGGATCTTCTATTGTACAATATTGTTTTAGCTATTCTGGGATTTTTGTTTTTCCATATGAAATTGTGAATTGATCTTTCAATGTCTTTAAAAAACTGTAGGTATTTTGATAAGGATTGCATTGAATCTGTAAATTGCCTTTGGTAAGATGGCCATTTTTACTATGTTAATTCTCCAGATCCACAAACAAGGGAGATCTTTCCATCTTCTGATGTTATCTTCAATCTCCTTGTTCAGAGATTTGAAGTTTTTTTTTTCAAACAAGTCTTTCACGTGCTTGGTTAGAGTTACTCCTAGATAT
Organism: Acomys minous; assembly: GCF_964271855.1. NCBI lineage: Eukaryota > Metazoa > Chordata > Mammalia > Rodentia > Muridae > Acomys > Acomys minous. The sequence goes on along the minus strand of NC_140491.1, from coordinate 51,347,970 downwards.
TTTATATTGCTTGTGGCTATCATGAAGGATGTAGTTTCCCTAATTTCTTCCTCTGCACGATTGTCCTTTGTATAGAGGAAGGCTACTGACTTTTTTGAGTTAAATTTGTATCTAATCATTTTGCTGAAGGTGCTTATCAGCTGTAGGAGTTCTCTGGTGGAATTTTGAGGGTTACTTATGTACACTATCATATCATCTGCAAATAGGGATAATTTGACTTCCTCCTTTCTAATTTGGATCCCCTTGATCTCCTTTTGTTGTCTTATTGCCCGGGCTAGAACTTCAAGTACTATATTGAAGAGCTATGGAGAAAGTGGGCAGCCTAGTCTTGTCCCCGATTTTAAAGGAACTTCCTTGAGTATCTCTCCATTTAATTTGATGTTGGCTATTGGCTTGCTGCATATGGCCTTTATTATGCTGAGGTTTGTGCCTTGTATCCTTGATGTCTCAAAACTTTAAACATGAATGGGTGTTGGATTTTATCAAATGCTTTCTCTGCATCTAAGGAGATGATCATGTGGTTTTTTATTTTCAGTTTGTTTATATGGTGGATTACATTGATGGATTTTCATATATTAAACCATCCCTGCATGCCTGGAATGAAGCCTATCTGGTCATGGTGAATGATATCTTTGTTGTGCTCTTGCATTTGATTTGTAAGTATTTTATTTAGTATTTTTACATCAATGTTCATAAGAGAAATTGGTCTGAAATTTTCTTTCTTTGTTGGGTCTCTGTGAGGTTTAGGTATCAAAGTGACTGTGGCCTCACAGAATGAATTTGGTAATTGTTTCATCCATTTCTATCCTTTGAAATAGCTTGAAGAATATCGGTATTAGCTCTTCTTTGAAGGTTTGGTAGAATTCTGCACTGAATCCATCTGGCCCTGGGATTTCTTTGGTTAGGAAACTATCAATGATTGCTTCGATTTATGTAGGGGAAATAGGACTATTTAGTTTGTTTATCTGTTCTTGATTCAATTTTGGTAAGTGGAATTGATCAAGAAAATTTTCCATATCCCTTAAATTTTCAAATTTTGTGGCATATATGCTTTTGATATATGATCTTATGATTCTTTGTATTTCTTCAGTGTCTGTTGTTGTCTCCCCTTTCATTTCTGATTTTGTTGATTTGGATAGTATCTCTCTGCCTTTTAGTTAGTTTGGCTAATGGTTTGTCTATCTTGTTGATTTTCTCAAAGAACCAGCTCCTGGTTTTGTTGATTCTTTGAATTGTTCTCTTTGTTTCTAATTTATTGATTTCAGCCCTGAGTTTGATTATTTCCAGATGTCTACTCCTCTTGGGTGTTTCTGCTTCTTTTCTTCCTCAGGCTTCCAGGTGTGTTGTTAAGTTGCTTATGTGGGATGTTTCCAATTTCTATATAAAGACACTTGATGCTATGACTTTTCCTCTTAGCACTGCTTTCAATGTGTCCCACAAATCAGAGTATGTTGTTCCTTCATTTTTATTGAATTTCAGGAAGTCCTTAATTTGTTTCTTTATTTCTTACCTGAGCCAAGTGTCATTAAGTATAGAGTTGTTTAGTTTCCATGTGTGTGTAGGCTTTTTGTTATTTCTGTTGTTGAAGTCCAGCCTTAGATCATGGTGCTCTGATAGGATACAAGGTATTATTTCAATCATCTTGTATCTGTTGAGACTTGCTTTGTGACCTACTATGTGATCAATTTTGGAGAAGGTTCTATGGGGTGCTGAGAAGCAGTTATAATCCTTTGTGTTTGGGTGGAAAATTCTGTAGATATCTGTTAGATTCATTTGATTCATGACGTTGATTAATGCTGTTATATCTCAGCTTAGTTTCTGTTTCAATGATGTATCTTTCAGTGAAAGTGGCATGTTGAAATCTCCCATTATTAATGTGTGGGGACTGATGTGTGGTTCAAGCTTTGTTAATAGTTCTTTTACAAAAGTGAGTGCCCTTGTATTGGGAGCATAGATGTTCAGAATTCTGATGTCATCTTGGTTGATTTTACCTTTGATGAGTATGAAGTGTCCTTCTTGTTCTCTTTTGATTAATTTTGGTTGAAAGTCTATTTTGTTAGATATTAAAATGGCTACACCAGTTTGCTTCTTGTGACCATTCTCTTGGAATATTTTTTCCAGCATTTTACCCTGAGGTAATGTCTAACTTTGTGGCTGAAATGTGTTTCTTGAGTGCAGAAGAATGTTGAATCTTGTTTATGCATCCATTCAGTTAGTCTGTGTCTTTTTATTGGCGAGTTGAGACCATTGATGTTGAGAGATATTAATGACCAGTGACTGTTAAGTCTCTTGTTTTTGATGTTGGTTAAAGTAGAGAGTGTTTTTGCAATGGTGTAGTTACCACTTTCCTCTGTAGTTTTTGTTGTGGCTTGTCCCTTTTGGTGGAGTTTTCCTTCTAGTAACTTCTGTAAAGCTGGATTTGTGGAAGGGTACTGTTTAAATTTGTTTTTGTCATGGAATATCTTGTTTTCTCTGTCAATGGTTATTGATAGTTTTGCTGGGTATAGTAGTCTAGCCTGGCATCTGTGGTCTCTTAGGGTTTTCAGGACCTCTGTCCAGGTCCTTTTGGCTTTTATGGTCTCTGCTGAGAGGTTGGCTGTAATTTTGATAGGTTTGCCATTATATGTTACTTAGCCCTTTTCCCTTGCCACTGTAAATATTTTTTCTTTGTATTCTATATTTTTTGTTTTGGTTATTATGAGGCAGGAAGTTTTTCTTTTCTGGTCTATTTTATTTGGTGTTCTGTAGGCATCTTGTGTGTGTATAAGCACCTCCTTCTTTAAATTGGGGAACTTTTCTTCTATGATTTTGTTGAAAATATTTTCTGGGCCTTGGAGTCTGACATCTTCTTTTTCCTCAATGCCTATTATCCTCATGTTTCTTCTTTTCATGGTGTCCTTGATTTCTTGGATGTTTTGTGTCAGGAATTTTTCTGATTTAGCATTTTCTTTAATGATTGTGTCAAGCTCTACAATTGCATTGTCTAGCCCTGAGATTTGTTCCTCCATCTCTTGGATTCTGTTAGAGAAGCTTGCCTTCCTCTCTCAGCTCTGTCATTCCTGTTTTTCTTCTGTCTATGTCTTTATCACTGTATCCATTTTCATCTTCATATCTTGAACTGTTTTATTGATTTCTTTCATGTGATTGTTTGCATATTCCTGAGTTTCTTCCCTTGCCTCTTTATAGGTCTTCATATCTTGAACTTTTTATTGATTTCCTTCACCTGGTTGTTTGTATTTTCCTGAATTTTTTCCAATGCCTCTCTATAGGCCTCTCTTATGTCTTCCACTTGTTTGGCTGTATCTTTCTGAATTTGACTATGGATTTTATTCATTTCCTCCATTATCATCTTCATTACTAAGGATTTGAGGTCATTTTATTGCATTTCAATTGTGTTTGAGTTCTCCAGGTTGCTTTCTTTGGGATAGCTGGGATATGGAGATGCTGGTACAGTATTTTGTATCCGTTTGGCCTACAAAGCAAATAACTGATGCAGAAAGACTAAGATGTACTTTAAAGCTGCCAGAGTCTGAACTGATTCTAATCTACTCGTAAACTAACCAAACTACTCTAAACCTTATAACATACATATATTCCAAACACTTGCCATGATGACCCCTGGGCCGGTCCATGCCCAGTTCCCACCATCCTCCTCCAACCGTCTAAAAATTCTTTTCATTCTCCAACCATCAAACTTTCTTCTCTCTTCCAGGAAGTCCTGCCTTCCACTTCCTGTCCTACTGCCCAGCTGATTGGCTAAACAGCGCTTTATTGATGGTTGATACATTACCTAGCATTCCTTCATAATACTCCCTATTAGTCTAATAAAAAAGCCTTTTACCTATACATTTATATTATTACTCCAATATACAATATATATACACAAGAACCACAAAACAATCGTTATATTTATGTTATAATGTTTAACTGCCTTCAACCCCATCAGAGACTTGAGAAGGAATAAAATCAATTAGCTGAGTAAATAGGAAGTGCAGGTTAGTAGCTTCCAAAAAAAAATGACAGAGACATTTTGCTACCTGAATAGTCACTCAAAACTCTTTAACACGTTGGAGCATCATCTTCAGCCTTCTGGCCCACTTTATCTGCCAGACATGTTTGTGAAGCAGGTACTATTGAGGACTTGCTTACCCTGCCTTGGCAGACTTAGGCCATCAACTCCACCTGCTTCTAAGTTTGCCCATTTCAGGCAGAATTCCATCTGTGGTAGACAATAAGGACATTTTTTTACTCAGGGGCAGGTTTGCCACATCTGAAGCCATCTCCATATGTAGGTTCCTAGATGCTCATTACCTTCTTTGAGGCAGGCTGGGTGTTGTCAGGAGTCAACCTGTCTCATTTTCAAAGAATCCTCAAACAATTAAAATTTCTTTAAATGCCATATTCTGTGAGTCTCTGAGATTTTTGAGGATTTAATCTAAATATTTTACTTTATCTATCTATTAAGCCTAAGATGGATAGTCTTGTGATAAAATTGAATAGTATAAGGAATTAAAAATAAACCTATTTTACATCAATATCTAATATTCTATACCAATAAATTAAAACTAGCCTTGTGATTAACAATTAAGGCCTTAAGTTGAAGAGTAAATTCAATAATCTATCTTTTGTCCTATCATTCCCATATATTTTTATATTTTCAGAGCAAATTCCCTGAATTCAACCTCGTCCTTTCTCTGAACAAAGCCAATAATAACACCATCAATTCTCAATGAAAATAAACCTCCACAGCCCAAAACCTTACTCAACCACCCTTTAAGGGAAATGAGATGGCGTTATCTTTTTAAAGCTTCTTCAGGCTGATTTGGGACAAATAATATCTATACAGGGGCCCAAATAAAAATAGGAAAATGGTTAAACAAGCTAGAGATAGCATTTGTGATCCTGTCTCTAAATGCTGAAAATTCAAGCTTAATAAAAGTCCTGTGTGGGATGGTATGATATGCTGGACCAATTGGAATCAGGAGCTTTCTCCAAAGCTGTCTTGGGAGATGTTCTGAAGACAACAGCAACCAAAGCAGTTGTGGATGGAACATGAGGAAGGCAGGATGTCAGCATATTAGCATGCTGGAGGATGAATCCTGTCAGGTCTGATCCAGCATCAGTGTCTGGTACTTTAATTCTGAAATTATATGATTTCTCACAAGCATTATACAATTTCAAAACTATAAATACATGAGGTATGCAGGATGCACAAGCATTGTACAATCAAGGTTAGTACTGTAGTTGGAATTCATGTACATATAGACTGACTTAAATCAGTAGTCTCCTTTTCATCCAGGTCTGTTTTATTTTGACCTCTTTCAAAAAGGAAGTATAATATTACCATTACCAAAGACCATGCAATCATTATTTAATTGAAATTAAAACAAGATTGTATAGTTTTTAATGTCCTTAGGCTCTGTGGCACCTGATGGGTAGGTTAAGCCGCTACCTGTCTCCCAAGGAAATGCACCCCGTTTTAGAGACAAGCTGGTTGCCCTGAACAAAGGAAACAGCATTAAGTCTTAAATAAACTTATGTATATGCTAGGCATCTTGTACCTGGGTTCACACACTTACATAAACTCACATTTTTGAGGAATTTATGCATACCCAAGGCACCTTGTACCTGGGTTTTCACACTTGTTGCAGGTGTTTTTGTCTCACCCTTCTCTCTATAGGGGGTGGACACTTCCACCTTTTAGACTAAATGTCCTTCTCTAGGCTCTGTGGCACCTGATGAATAGGTTAAGCCGCTACCTGTCTCCTGAGGAGATGCACCCCATTTTAGAGACAAGCCGGTTGCCTGAGCAAAAGAAAAGAAGGCATTAAGGTTGCCCTTTAAAAAAATTATTTTATTAATTTATTCATATTACATCTCAATGGTTATCCCCTCCCTTGTATCCTCCCATTCCTCCCTCCCTCCCTCCCATTTTCCCCTTACTCCCCTCCCCTATGACTGTGACTGACGGGGACCTCCTCCCCCTGTATATGCTCATAGGGTATCAAGTCTAGGAAGGTTGCCCTTTTAAGTATGTGAATTTTAGACTTTGAGTTTTTAGGATCTACCTAGGCTGACAAGTATTTTGTCACCTGTAAGTTCTCGGTGTCTTTTTGCATCTGGTGTGACCGCCAACTATCCCCCGTGAAAGCAGCTCATGTTTAGAGGGATAAGCTGGCTGCCAGAGCAGTGACATCGTAACTTTGCAAACAAAAAGCCTTTTGACGTGGGCGGCATGCAGTTTGCATGTCTGTTCATGAGACATTTGTTGGTTTAAATCCTAGGCTGTTTTACAAGTAACTTATCAATAAGGGGTCACACCCTGTGGAGACCAGCCCGGTCTAGAACTTACAGAAATCTGTCTGTCTTTGACTTCATAGTGTTAGGACTAAGGTTGTATGTATGATTTTCAGGGGGTCTTCCTCTATCATATCTAATTTTTGTCATTTTAGATGGAACCCACAATTTCTCCTTTCCTGTGTGAACATATGTAAAACCTCTACCTCATCGTAACACACTTCCTGTTCTCCATTCTGAGGTCAGGATGTCCTTGAAATAGATAGGCTGATCTAATTCAGCAGATTTTTCTGAAATCCAATGTCTCTCTGCAGCTGTCGTGTTTTGTTCATTAGCATTCAAGAAATTCAATGTCAATAAGGCATTATGTAATCTACCTCTTGGGGTCTTTGATACTCCTCTTTGTTTGATGAGCATTTCTTTTAAAGTACAATTGGATCTTTCAATGACTGCTTGTCCTGTGGGATTATGTGGTATACCTGTAACATGTTTTATGTTATAATACATTAAAATTTGTTTCATTTTATTAGAGACATAAGATGGAGCATTGTCAGTTTTAATTTGTTCAGGTATATCCATAATTGTCATGACTTCTAGTAAATGAATAATAACAGAATCAGCCTTTTCAAAACTTCAAGCCATTGCCCACTGAAATCCTGAATATGTGTCTATAGTATGGTGCACATACTTAAGTTTTCCAAACTCTATAAAATGAAATATATCCACTTGCCAAATTTCATTTCTTTGATTACCCCTAGGTAATGGTGTTTGGTTATATATAGAAGAAGCAGGACATTTTTTTCTCAATTTCCTTGGCCTGTTGCCAAATGACAGAAAACTCCCTTTTTAAACCTTTACTGTTAACATGGTGTTTTATATGAAATTCTGAAGCTTCTAACACACTTCCGATCAATAGTTGATCAATCTTATCATTACCTTGTGCTATAGGTCCTGGTAGACCCGTGTGAGATTTTATATGGGTTATATACAATGGATGGTTTCTTTTTCTGATCACTTGTTGTAATTGAATAAATAGTGAAGTTAATTTGGAATCATCCTGAATTAGGTCAGCTGTGTCTATGTTCAGCACAACTCTTTCAGCATACTGAGAGTCAGTAACTATATTAAGAGAGTCTTCAAACTCTGATAATACCAGCAGAATTGCATATAATTCTGATTTTTTAACAGAATCATAATGACTCCCAACTACCTTACTTATATTTTCTGATTTATAACCTGCTCTTTTTGACTTATTGGCATCAGTGTAAAATGTAAGAGCACCAGAAATTGGAATCCTCTTTACTATACGAGGAAGAATCCAATTAGTTCTTTTTATGAATTGAAATCGCTTGCTATTTGGGTATCTGTTGTTAATTTCTCCCAAAAGTTCACTACAAGCCCTCTGCCAATGTGTATTGTTGGCCCATTGGCCCATAATGAGGCAATCTCAGCCTTAGTAAAAGGTACCACCCTCTCAGCCGGATCTATTCCAGCTAACTGACGAAGTCTTATTTTTCCTTTTACAATCAATTCAGAAACCTTTTCTATGTAGGTTTTTAAACTTTTTACTTTGTTTGTGGGGTAAAAATATCCATTCTAAGAAACAATCTTCCCTTTGCATAAGAATTCCTGTGGGAGAATGAGCAGAAGGCAAGATTACTAAAATACCTGCCTTCTTTGGATCAATGCGGTCGATATATGAATCTCGTAATTTCCTTTCTACCAGAGCCAATTCCTTTTCAGCTTCAGCTGATAGCTTTCTTAAGCTATTCAAGTCCTTATCACCTTGTAGGGTTTGAAATAAATTACTTAATTCTTGGGTGGTTAAACCAATTGTAGGCTCCAGCCAGTTAATATCTCCCAGCAACTTTTGAAAATCATTAAGAGTTATTAATTGATCTCTCCTGATTTGTACTTTCTGTGGTCCTGTAGGCCTATTTTGTATCCTGGACAATCTACAGAATCCCCTCTTTGTATTTTTTCAGGGGCAATCTGTAGTCCCCAACAGGGCAAGGTTCTATTTAATTCATCAAGAATCTGTTCTAATATATTGACATCTGAATCAGCCAATAAGATATCATCCATATAATGGTAAATTATGAATTTAGGGAATTTCTTGTGAATTATCTCTAAAAGCAGCTTATAAATTATTGACACAAGGTAGGACTGTTTAACATTTCTTGTGCTAAAACTTTCAAATGATATCTCTTTATTGGGCAGCTTCTATTAAAAGTAGGCACCGAGAAGGCAAATCTCTCTCTATCATGTTCATGTAAGGAAATCATGAAAAAAGCAATCTTTTAGATCAATCACTATAATAGGCTATTCCCTAGGTAACAAGGAAGGCAATGGGATTCAGGGTTGTAAGGATCCCATTGGCTGAATAATTTTATTAATTGCTCTGAGATATGTTAACATCCTCCATTTTCCAAATTTCTTTTTGATGACAAATACAGGAGGATCCCAAGGGATGTTGGACTCTTCTGTATGTTGAGCCTCCAGATGTTCTTGGACTAGCTTTTCTAGTGCCTGTAATTTTTCTTTAGTCATAGACCATTGTTCAATCCAAATAGGTTGGTTACTCAAGCACTTTAGTGGCAAGGCTGTAGGTGTTTTATCAGCAGTGATTTCCCAATATGACTTAGAAGAGTTGGCACCTGTTGTATCTTATTTATGGACAGCCTGGACAGACTGTAACTATCTTTGATAACCTTTTTTTAATAGTTTTAATTTTTTTTAGTCAGGAGTATCACCTGTTTTCTGGCTTGTTTCTGAAATTAGAGGGATGTTAGCCTGGGTTGTAACAGATCTCTTCCCCATAAATTTATGGCTATATTAGCCACATATAGCCTTAATTTTCCTGTTTGACTTTCTGGCCCTGTACATTTAAGCCATCTGACACTTTGTTTTATTAGAGATAATGTTCCAGTCCCTAGGAACTGTGTAGATACTATTTGAAGTGGCCAAATTGGATGCCAGGAATATTGGGAAAATACAGTGACATCTGCATCAGTATTTAGTAATCCCTTAATCTCCGTGGCATCTAATTGTAATTTTAACTTTGGTCTCTTATCATTAATAGTAGTTTGCAAAAATAGTTGTTTTTTAGTATCTTCAGTACCTTTTATTTTATCTCTAGAAGTATTTTTATCTCCATTAAATTGGTTTTCTAAGTCTTCAGTAGCCCCATGTGACTTATCAGACCTTGAATTTTCTTTCTGTCCTTTAGAATAATCTCTTTTTGGTGAACAGGAAATAAATAGCTTATGTTGTTGTGTTGTGCCTTGAGCGTAGTCCCTGAGTCAGTTTTCCAAAATTTGGGAATTGCCTTGAGTGTCTTTGGATGATCTACATTCATGAGCCATATGACTGTTCCTTCCACAGCTTTTACATTTTATGGGAAATCTTTTCCCTGAATTATTACCATTGTAGAACAATTTATCTTTAGGAATGGTTTGTTTATTATGATTTGATTTTTTTTTCAGTCACAGCAGTGAGCACTTTGTGTTTTGATGTCTCCTGTAGGTTTTTGTCCAACTATAACTGAATCATGAGTATATCCTTCTATGTTGGAAGTAATTCTAATACATTCATGAAGAGGTGCAGATCTTGCCCTCAAGGGTCTAATAGACCTTTTGCATTCAGAATTAGCATTTTCAAAAGCTAGAGATGAAAGTATAATTTCGTTAGCGTTTGGGTCTGCTCTGGTTCTATTCAGAGCTTTAGATAGTCTCTGTAAAAAAGTCAGTGAAAGATTCATTTGAACCTTGGGTTATTTTTGTAAATGATTCTGTTTGTCCCTGTTGTTCAACCTTGTCCCAAGCATTCATTGCTATTGTTCAGCATTGTTCTGAGACAGCATCATCAAAGGCAAACTGTACTATTAATTCCGAATATGGGCCTTCACCCAGTAACTGATCCTTGACAATAGCTATGTCTCCAGTCCTATTGCGCTGCTCCTTAAGTGAGGCCTCATCTTTCCACCATGCCAGCCATTCTAATTAGGGACCCAGCTCTAAGATGGCAGCCGTCAAATCTCTCCAAACTTTTGGAATTTGGCCATATTCCATGTGGCCAAATTATTAAGTAACTGTTTGAGACATGGTAAATGTTAACCATAACTGCTTATTGCTTCCTTAAACCCTCATAATTCTTGTACCTCTTTAGGTTGCCAATCAAAACTTTGATAACCTTGTGGATTTCCCACATATCCTGGTAGGTCCCTTATGAAGGCTGGGAAAATCTTTTTTGTTTTTGTTTTTGTTTTTTAAACAAATAATGACTGCCTTGTAGTCTTGTTACAAAGTTGTGTTGAATGTTCTGGCCCTGTTTCTTCAGTTTCTAACCCTGTATTATTATTAGTAGTTATAAGCCCTCTTAACTTCTCATCTAAGGTTTGTTTCCAAATTTCATATTTTTTATTTTGCTTCATCTCAGATACTCTAGCATTTTCCTCAGTCCAATCTACAAATTTTTGCAAAATTTTTTTCTAAAGCCTTTTCTTTTGAAGAATTATAGAAAGCTAAAATGACTAAAATAAAAGTAGTAGTCATAATCAGTAGCACGATTTCTCCCTCTCCTATTTGTATCAGCATCATTTAAAAGAGCATTTAACAAAACCCAAAAACTTTGTGTCATTGTCTTTCATCTTTAAACCAAGTTATAACAAAGTCTCTATTTTATTATTTGGGTTTTCTCTTTGGGAGCTATCTCCCCCCAAACTATAACAAAGTATGCTTTTTTCAAGGGTGTGGATATGTTAAAAATCATTGGGCAGCAATTTGTTACAATTAAGTGTATCTATCTGGCCTAGGAAGCCATTAACTGACACAAATAGACTGACATGTAATTAAAAACTGCAAGCACTATGCTGGACAAAATCTAAACTGCTACTAAGCTAACAATAAACTAAAATAAACTACTCTAATCTTCATAACCTAATATATCCCAAGCACTTGCCAATCTGATCATCAGTTGCTTCTCTCCTCCAACTCTTTGTCAACTGTCCCAGGCCAACTGTCAATGGTCAACCTTAAATGTCAACTCCCAGCTCCTCCCCCTCTCCAGGAAGTCCTGCCTTTTACTTCCTGTCCTTCTGCTCAGCTGATGGGCTAAACAGCACTTTATTGGCAGTTGTTACATCCACTCGAGACATTCTTCCACAATGTTCTGTTTGTATTTTATCCTTTTGTGTGTGTGTGTGTGGTATGAAGGTTTTTAATTTACTACCTTTTAGTATATCTCTCACATTTTTTCACTCAATCTATTCTATTGTGAGGCTTCCTACTGAGAAGGTCTACTCTTGTACCTTTAGGGTCTCTTATAGGCCAAGGTAGCCTCAAGATCACTATACATCTGGAGATGACATTGG
>NC_140491.1:50553802-50696302 GCF_964271855.1 Acomys minous | reverse complement strand
ACTCGGATTATCGGAGTTGCACCTCAAGTAGCCACAGGAAACATGAATCTTACCCCTAGTGCCACCTCCTAATCTAGACAGAAGGAGCTATATTTGATTTTGTTTTTAAATAGATCTATTTCCTTTCTCACCACTTCAATTAAAGACTCTAAGAACAACAAAATTTCATTGTGTCTACACATCTGGTGACCCTGGGTCAGTTTGTGAGTGGATGCAATTAATAAAATGAAATCCATGGCCTTCTTTTCCTGTTACATTAACTGAAGATGCACCCAACCTGGAGGTAGTTTCTGAGCTGAGAACCATATTGTTATCCAATACTTTAGATGCGTGTCTCCTGCCGCACAGGTGCTTTCTGAGGTGCTTTTCTGTCACCTTAGGGCGTTACTGAGAGAACTGTCACCCAGCAGTCTGTGTAGCCTTGGCTGTCCTGGACTCACTTTGTAGACCAGGCTGGCCTCAAACTCACAATGGTCTGCCTGCCTTTGCCTCTCAAGTGCTGGAATTAAAGGCGTGCGCCGCCACCACCACCCGGCTGGTCTGGTCTTTTTTTAAGTGTCTCAGCTGACATCCTAGAAAGACAGAATTGGCAAGTGACATGATGGTCTCCCAGTAGTCGGAGGGTTGTGTGATTTCTTCGAGTTTTTGCTTTGTAAAGCTGAGTCTAAGAGCTGCAGGGCATTGCTCTGCCCCGGGACATGCTCCACTAGCTCTCTCAGTTCAGCAAGGCGGGAGCTTTACTCTGCAGGGAAAGCACTTGGAACACAAAAACAAACAACATAGCTTTCCTGACACTTGCGCTAATATCATTAACTATTTTTCTTACCGATAGGAAAAAGGATACTTTTTGCAATGTAGTTAGATGCTCTATAGTGTGACAAGGACCTGCCTTCTGACTAGAGGGTTCGTGTATAATGCTCACTTATACTTCAATATCTAATTTATTTTGCAAATAATTTTTAAATATAATCAACAATAAAGACTGTTCTGTGGGTGGTAGGGTAGTGTTTAATACATTTTGTATTTTGTATAGTGATTTCAGACCTCTTGTTTAAAATCAGCAGCTATATAGCCTAATTCTTAGCACCATTTTGTCTTTGCCCATTTTTTTTGTGCACGCATTTTGTGATTTGTGTTTTAAAAAAAAACTTCATTGCCAACATTGCAGCTCAGACTTAAAAGTTGTTATTCAAATAAATATTTAATTTTTAAAAATTGCTCTTGTATAATCAGATGCCCTTTTAAGTATTATTTTAGAAGCATTTGGGAGGATTTTGCCTAAAATACAATTTATTGGGGAAACTAGATTTTAGTTTTATAAACTTTTAAGTCTTTCATGGGACCTATATTTTCTTTGGGAGCCCCACCCACCCACCAGGCTCCTGTGACTATTTTTCTCTGATTTAACCAAGTATGCCCTAACAGTAGAGATGCAGATAGGGACAGCTTTTTTTTTTTTTTTTAAATCTCTCCTGACATGAGAGCACATAGGAGCTCAATTCATCTCTTTTGGCCTTTGAGAGTTATAAAAAACCCCTTCCTTACAGCATCATTATTAAGAATTTGGAATTAAAGATGGGATCGTAACATCCCCAAAAGCTGTGCAAGTGAAATGACACAGCAGTGTTGAGGTATTCCCTTGGCCTAAGGCTACCTCACTGCTTCCCAGAAGGCTGCTCTCAGGGCAGTAGTAAGAGCCTCCAGAAAACAGGTGAGAAAAGCAGGCAAGGCCTTCAAGGCCTGAGGATCAGGAAAGTGGGCAGAGGTGCCCTTTCTTGATGTGTTTGGGATCTAGAATGTGCCACTCACTCAATGTGGTCATCTCCTTTGGATGTCCCATCAGAACTGGCTTATCTTGATGGGACCTTGGGCTGCCTCTCTTGGAAGCAAGGAAGTGGCTTAGGGCATTAGTGGACCACTCGGTGTAGCGATGGGGAGTGTACAGCTTGTCTGGGAAGATGTCACCATGAGTGGTGGGAAGACCTTCCTCTACTCTGGGCCACACCATCTGCTGGAAGCCTATAGGAGGCCGTGGAAGGAGGAAGTGCCCGCTTTTTGCCCGCCTGCTCTCCTTACACTAGCAAGTCCGTTCCTTCACTGGCATTAGGACCTACTTCTTTGGGATTCTGGCACATACTAAAGACCAGCTAAAACTTCCAGACTCATGCACTGAATAACTACTGAATTCTTAGAACTTCCACTCATAGGCAGCCATTGTTAAATTAGCTGGACCACAGTCTATAAGTCATTCTAATAAGTCCACATATATATGAATATAAATATACACATATATATATATTCATTCTATAAGTATTAGAGATTTATTCTTTACATTCTTGTTACTCTAGAGAATGCTGACCAATACAGGGGGTGTGGGTGACCGTAGTGTGTTTCTATCTTGGGTGCTGGTGGCTCTTATCAAACACTACATAGCTCTCAGGCGAAATAAAGAAACCAAGTTAACATGAAAGCTTAAGGCAGAACAGGATCGTTAGGTGACAGCCAGGGAGGCTTACTGTCGAGGACATGAAGTCCTCACACTCACAGATAAACACTGAAGAAACCAGGAAGGTCAATCATGCAGAGAAGTCCCCTCAAAGGAGGAAATAAATACTTGTTTTCCACCCAGGAAGCTGTGAGTGAATGTGGCTAGTGACTTGGTGCCCTTTGCTTTCTGCAGAGCCAGACCTCACCCAGATCCCCCAGAATGCTCATCCAAGACTCTCCTTCCCTAGACTTTCCTCTCTGTATCTCAGTTAATAGAACCCATCCTTAGGGGAGATGTCTTACAGTCTGCTGACCTCTAACGCTACGTCAGTCAGAGACCACACAAGACCCCAGGCCCTTGAGCTATATGTGGTCACGTATACTTTGCAAAGGAATTTCTATGTAGTCACATGTTAAGCTTTGTTGTGCACCTGGAATTGGAACAATTGTTGAAAATTTTTATTTTTTCCAAATTGTACTGTGTTAAGATGTGCTCACAAGCCGGGCGTGGTGGCGCACGCCTTTAATCCCAGCACTCGGGAGGCAGAGGCAGGCGGATGCTGTGAGTTCGAGGCCAGCCTGGTCTACAAAGTGAGTCCAGGACAGCCAAGGCTACACAGAGAAACCCTGTCTTGAAAAACCAAAAAAAAAAAAAAAATAATAATAATAATAATAAAAAGGAAAAAAAAATATATGCTCACAATAAACCATCTGGTTTCAGACTCTCTACAAGTTTGACCCAGTACCGACTAAGTTGGCCTGAACTGAGAACTGAGTTTTCCTTCTTCCTTATTTGTGGTTCTTTTCTGGGCCAGCTGTGTTGCTTGAGGGATCCACACTTGCCAATAATGCCTCAGGTGGACCTTGGATGAGCCTTCAAGATGTCAGTGGTGACAGGGCTGAAGACACAATCCAATGCTGTCCCTCTCAGCAGCCCAAGGGCTCCCCTTAATCTTTTAGGGACTTCAACTTTGGTATAACCAGGTCCTTGGCTTCTACAGAGGGATAATAATTCTGGATTAGCCAGTATGAAGCAGAGTCAGGCTTATTAACACCCACCCCCAGCAGCATTAATCATGACAGTTTCCCACAGACCTGCACACAGGCCAATTCGAGGGAAGCAATTCCTCAATCAATATCCCCTCTTCTTAGGTAACAAGTCTACAATTTAAAAAAAAAAAGTCCAGAATAGAAGGCTAGAGAGATGGCTTAGTGGTTAAGGGCACTGGCTGCTCTTCCAGAGGACTTGAGTTCAATTATCAGCAACCACATGGTGGCTCACAACTGTCTATCATGGAATCTGAATCCCTCTTCTGATGTGCATGAAGACAGAGCACTCATCTACATAAAATAAATAAATAAATCTTAAAAAACAAAAAAGTCGGGTGGTGGTGGCCCATCCCTGTAATCCCAGCACTCAGGGAGGCAGAGGCAGGTGGATCGCTGTAAGTTTGAGGCCAGCCTGGTCTACAAAGCAAGATCCAGGGCAAAGCTAGACAGAGAAACCCTGTCTCAAAATAAATAAATAAATAAATAAGTAGATAAATAAATAAATAAATAAATAAATAAAAATATTATAATAAAATAAAGTCCAGTATAATATTTTACAAATTTTTAAATCTTCTATAATGCTGGGTGTGGTGGTGCACACCTTTAATCCCAGCACTTGGGAGGCAGAGGCAGGCGGATCTTTGTGAGTTCGAGGCCGGGTCAGTGCAGGTGACAAAAATTTATTGTAATCAAGCGACTATTAATAGATAAGGCTTGGGAACTGAACTGCGACCCTGAAGGGATGTTGTACAGCATATTTAAAGGATGAAGCCATAAAGTGAGGGGGAGCGGGGTGGGCCATAGCACTGTCCAATCATATTTTGACATAAGGGGTTGAACAAGGGAGTTTCCACCAATCAGGATAGGAGGAGGTCCCTGGGCCTGGGAACATGAACTTAGTTGACTCTGCCAGCAAGATGGAGACAGTTGTCCTTGAGATGGCTGCACTCAGACAACTGTCTCCTCACAACAGAGGCTGTTCAGCTATTGGGGAGTCCCCAGCTCCCCTAGGGCCTGGGACTTAGAGCTTACTTTCTCCCTATGATTAAATGGACTCTAAAAAGGAAGTGACAGTACTTAGAATAAATTCCTTTTACTTGTTTCCAACAAAGCAGCAAGAAAAAAAAAAATCTTAAACTCCATTATTTTTCTGCTTGCCCAAACAAGTGCCTCGATCTTCCTATTTCTATTAATGCCCCTAGTTTTTTAAAAACTTTTTTGCTTTATAGCCATCTAATTAAATTTTATCATAATTAGACTATCACACTGTTGCTTCTTTTCTATTTCTACTCAAGTGTTTTCTGTTTTCAGAATTTTGAGAGTTTCAAATTACCTCTTCCCCAAATGACTTTATATGAACATATTTTCCCCAATAGTGGAGGAGAACAAGTGTGTTCTAAAACTGCAACTAAAGTAGGTGTTAGAGCTGAGGGTGATCTTGCTGCACCTTCTGTTTGTTTGGTTTGTTTTGTTTTCGAGACAGGGTTTCTCTGTGTTAGCCTTGGCTGCCCTGGACTCGCTTTATAGACCAGGCTAGCCTTGAACTCACAGCGATCCACCTGCCTCTGCCTCCCGAGTGCTGGGACTGAAGGCGTGCACCAACACTACCAGCTCACTGGTTTTTTTTTCTTTTCTTTTTAAAAAAGATTTACTTATTTTTATGTGCACTGATGTTCTGCCTGCATGTATGTCTATGCAAGGGTGCCAAATCCTTTGGAACTGGAGTTACAGACAATGGTGAGCTGCCGTGTAGGTGCTGGGAAGTGAACTCTGGTCTTCTGGAAGAGCAGCCAGTACTTTTAACCACTGAGCCATTGCTCCAGCCCCCTCATAGTTTCTTCTTACTTGCTTGTTTGTTTTTATGTAGGCCAAGCTGGCCTGGAACTAATTGAATAGACAGACTGGACCACTTGCCTTAGCCTTCTGGGTGGGTTGGGCCACTGTGCCCAGGGAGCTGTATTTTGATTTGTATTGCTTCTGTATGTAGGCAGAATTACGCTTCTCAGTGGGATGCTAGCCATACTGGGCCAAGTGACTGAAAGTGTTTTGAGAAAGGAGATGGAAGCCAGGCACCAGTGGGCTTTTCAACTACTTTCTGGTGAGCACATTGCGCACTAATCAGAGTTAGTTCTGTGGGTTGGTCCAGGAGTGCCAGCCTCTCAAGGGATGGCAGGGAGAAGGCGGTCTGGGTGGCTTCTAAACCATCCTTGTGGATTCACTTGTGACTGGAGTATTTGTGTCCTCCATCCTAACTCAAAGTTTTAAAACTTTTTATTATAAAATATCTCCGATATCAAAGACAACATAAGCATCTATCACATATGCTTCAAAATGATTGTCTGTCTTCTCTTTTATTTCTTCCATACCCAGTTTTTTCTAAAGCTTTCAAAGGAAAATCTCATGTGCCATGCCACTTTGCTTATTAATATTTTAGTATGTTTTTCTAACAGATAAGAAAGACTTCTTATGGATAAATACATTAAAAATTTTAAGCCCTTGAGGACTCAAAAATTTGAATATAAGAAAACTATCTGACCAATAAATAGACAAATGAATTGAACAGATTATTCTCAAAAAAATTTTTTTGAACAAATGGTATTGCAAAAGAAATACAAATAACAAATACATTCTTGGAAAATGTTCAACAATCTTAGGCAAATTCAAATGACATTGAGAATGCATCTCACATAATAGGTCACCAAGGAGAGACTTGATACCGTATGAGCATATTCAGGGGGAGGAGGTCCCCCTCAGACACAGACCTAGGGGAGGGGAGGGGAGTAGGGGGAAGTGGGAGGAAGGGAGGAATGGGAGGATACATGGGATGGGCTAACAACTGAGATGTAATATGTATAAATTAATAAAAATGTATTAAAAAAAAAAAAGAGAATGCATCTCACTCCAGGCAAAATGGCTATCATTAAGAATATAAGTAGAGGGCTGGAGAGATGGCTCAGAGGTCCTGAGTTCAATTCCCAGCAACCACATGGTGGCTCATAACCATTTATAATGAGATCTGATGCCCTCTTCTGGCTGCAGGTGTACATGCAGGCAGAGCACTGTATACATAATAATAAATAAATAAATCTTTTTTTTAAAAAAAGGAAGAAAGAAAGAAAACAAGCAGAAACTGGGCATGATGGCACATACCTTTAAATCCAGCAGTTGAGAGGCAAAGAGGCAAGTGGATCTTTGTGAGTTCAAGGGCAGCCTAAACTACCTACATCGAATTCTAGGCCAGCCCAGGTGACGTAATGAGACCCTGTCTATAAAAAGAAAGAAAAGAAAGAAAGAAAACAAGTAGAAGAGGGAGGTGAGATGGCTCAGTGGGTGGAAGCTCTTGCTATGCTGTGGTGTAACCCTGATAACCTGAGTGCAACGCCTGCAGCCTGGTTAAAGATGGAAGCAGAGAGCTGACTCTGCAAGTTGTCTTCTGACCTCAGCACATACCGTAGCACATGTGCCTACACACACACACACACACACACACACACACACACACACACACACTCGTTGTCATCAACAACAACAATAAATTAAGAATATTAAAAAGTACAAGTGAGGAATTGGGGCAGTGACTCCGTGGATAAAAAGCACTTGCTGTGCAAATGCGAGGGCTGGATTTAGATCCCAGGGGCCCACACAATGCTCAGCGGCCTTGGTGGTCCACCTGCAACTCCAGCGCTCAGAGGACAGAGACCAGAATCACCAGAGCAAGCTAACTAGCTAGCTTGGGTTCAATTGACAGAGCCTGCCTCAAAGAGTAGGGTAGAGAGTGACAGAGGCAGGCTCTTGGTGTCAACCTCATGCACACAGATGTGCATGTGTATACACACCGGCACACCACACACAGGAAAAGTGAAACCAAATGCTGGTGATGATGCAGAGATTAAAAACAAAGAAACAAACAAACAAAAAACCTTTATCTACTCTTGGTGAGAATGTAAAGGAATGCAGTCACTATGGAAATCAATCTGTAACCTCATTTAAAAATCTAAAAATGGAAATACCATATGATCTAGCTTTACTATTCCTGGGTATCTACCTGACAGAATCTAAGTCAGCATACTACAGATACTAACATCTCCTGCCCTGCCCACAATAGCCACGATACAGATCCCCACACCCCAGAGATGCTTGTGAGCAGGTAAATGGATAAAGAAAATGGGGCACACATACACAATGGAGTTCTGTTCACACAAAGATTAAATTATGTCATTTGCAAAAAAATGGATGGAACTGGAGATTATTATAGTAACCCAAATTAACCAGACTCTGACAATTATTACATTTTCTTTTGTTATGGAACTTAGACTACATGTATATATGTGTATGTGTATTTGTGTGTTTGTGTAATGTGCAGCAATACTGTATCCATCCAGACTACTGGGTGTTTTTTACATGTCAGCATATGGAATATTTACATACTTTGATGTGTGTGCATATGGAGAACATGAAAGCAGAAGCAGAAGGACAACTCTGTGGCAGGAGGGAGAGGACCAGAAAGATGGAGAGGACCAGCAGGAGGGAGAGGACCAGCAGGAGGGAGAGGACCAGCAGGAGGGAGAGGACCAGGAGGAGGGAGAGGACCAGGAGGAGGGAGAGGACCAGGAGGAAGGAGAGGACCACGAGGAGAGAGAGGACCAGTAGGAGGGAGAGGACCAGGAGGAGGGAGAGGACCAGGAGGAGGGAGAGGATCAGGAGGAGGGAGAGGACCAGGAGGAGGGAGAGGACCAGGAGGAGAGAGAGGAAGCAGCAGGAGGGAGAGGACCAGCAGGAGGGAGAGGACCAGGAGGAGGGAGAGGACCAGGAGGAGGGAGAGGACCAGGAGGAGGGAGAGGACCAGGAAGAGGGAGAGGACCAGCAGGAGGGAGAGGACCAGGAGGAGGGAGAGGACCAGCAGGAGGGAGAGGACCAGGAGGAGGGAGAGGACCAGCAGGAGGGAGAGGACCAGGAGGAAGGAGAGGACAAGGAGGAGGGAGAGGACCAGGAGGAGGGAGAGGACCAGGAGGAGGGAGAGGACCAGCAGGAGGGAGAGGACCAGCAGGAGGGAGAGGACCAGGAGGAGGGAGAGGACCAGGAGGAGGGAGAGGACCAGGAGGAGGGAGAGGACCAGCAGGAGGGAGAGGACCAGGAGGAAGGAGAGGACCAGCAGGAGGGAGAGGACCAGGAGGAGGGAGAGGACCAGCAGGAGGGAGAGGACCAGCAGGAGGGAGAGGACCAGCAGGAGGGAGAGGACCAGGAGGAGGGAGAGGACCAGGAGGAGGGAGAGGACCAGCAGGAGGGAGAGGACCAGGAGGAAGGAGAGGACCAGCAGGAGGGGGAGGACCAGCAGGAGGGAGAGGACCAGCAGGAGGGAGAGGACCAGGAGGAGGGAGAGGACCAGCAGGAGGGAGAGGACCAGCAGGAGGGAGAGGACCAGGAGGAGGGAGAGGACCAGGAGGAAGGAGAGGACCAGGAGGAGAGAGAGGACCAGGAGGAGGGAGAGGACCAGCAGGAGGGAGAGGACCAGGAGGAGGGAGAGGACCAGGAGGAGGGAGAGGACCAGGAGGAGGG
Organism: Acomys minous; assembly: GCF_964271855.1. Classification (NCBI taxonomy): domain Eukaryota; kingdom Metazoa; phylum Chordata; class Mammalia; order Rodentia; family Muridae; genus Acomys; species Acomys minous. Next base: position 50,687,209 of record NC_140491.1, on the reverse strand, counting down.
AGAGGACCAGGAGGAGGGAGAGGACCAGCAGGAGGGAGAGGACCAGCAGGAGGGAGAGGACCAGGAGGAGGGAGAGGACCAGGAGGAGGGAGAGGACCAGGAGGAGGGAGAGGACCAGGAGGAAGGAGAGGACCAGGAGGAGGGAGAGGACCAGGAAGAGGGAGAGGACCAGCAGGAGGGAGAGGACCAGGAAGAGGGAGAGGACCAGGAGGAAGGAGAGGACCAGCAGGAGGGAGAGGACCAGCAGGAGGGAGAGGACCAGGAGGAAGGAGAGGACCAGGAGGAGAGAGAGGACAAGGAGGAGGGAGAGGACCAGCAGGAGGGAGAGGACCAGGAGGAGGGAGAGGACCAGGAGGAGGGAGAGGACCAGGAGGAGGGAAAGGACCAGCAGGAGGGAGAGGACCAGGAGGAGGGAGAGGACCAGGAGGAGGGAGAGGACCAGGAGGAGGGAGAGGACCAGCAGGAGGGAGAGGACCAGGAGGAGGGAGAGGACCAGGAGGAGGGAGAGGACCAGGAGGAGGGAAAGGACCAGGAGGAGGGAGAGAACCAGCAGGAGGGAGAGGACCAGGAGGAGGGAAAGGACCAGGAGGAGGGAGAGGACCAGCAGGAGGGAGAGGACCAGGAGGAGGGAGAGGACCAGGAGGAGGGAGAGGACCAGGAGGAGGGAAAGGACCAGCAGGAGGGAGAGGACCAGGAGGAGGGAGAGAACCAGCAGGAGGGAGAGGACCAGGAGGAGGGAGAGGACCAGCAGGAGGGAGAGGACCAGGAGGAGGGAGAGGACCAGGAGGAGGGAGAGGACCAGGAGGAGGGAAAGGACCAGGAGGAGGGAGAGAACCAGCAGGAGGGAGAGGACCAGGAGGAGGGAGAGGACCAGGAGGAGGGAGAGGACCAGCAGGAGGGAGAGGACCAGGAGGAGGGAGAGGACCAGCAGGAGGGAGAGGACCAGGAGGAGGGAGAGGACCAGCAGGAGGGAGAGGACCAGGAGGAAGGAGAGGACCAGGAGGAGGGAGAGGACCAGCAGGAGGGAGAGGACCAGGAGGAAGGAGAGGACAAGGAGGAGGGAGAGGACCAGCAGGAGGGAGAGGACCAGCAGGAGGGAGAGGACCAGGAGGAGGGAGAGGACCAGGAGGAGGGAGAGGACCAGGAGGAGGGAGAGGACCAGCAGGAGGGAGAGGACCAGGAGGGAGAGGACCAGGAGGAGGGAGAGGACCAGGAGGAGAGGACCAGGAGGAGGGAGAGGACAAGGAGGAGGGAGAGGACCAGGAGGAGGAGAGGACCAGCAGGAGAAGGGGGCAGGGAAGGGGAACAGGGGGTAAATATAAGCAAAGGGTAGCTACAGACATACATGGAAATGTCATAAACCTATGTTTGTTAAACTTTCATTTACAACATGAAAATACTCTAGCCACCACATATCAAAAGACACTTTGTGCCAGGCGGTGGTGGAGCACTCCTTTAACCCCAGCACTTGGGAGGCAGAGGCAGGCTAGAGTTCAAGGCCAGGCTGGTCTACAGAGTGAGTTCTAGGACAGCTAAGGCTACACAGAGAGACCCTGTCTCAAAAAAAAAAAAAAAAAAAAAAAAAAAAAAAAAAGAAGAAGAAGAAGAAGAAGAAAGAAAGAAAGAAAGGAAAAGAAAAAACAAATAAACAAGCCGGGCCCATGCCTTTAATCCACAATGGGAGGCAGAGGCAGGTGGATCGCTGTGAGTTCCAGGCCAGTCTGGTCTACAAAGCAAGTTCAGGACACCCAAGGCTACACAGAGAAACCCTATGTCAAAAAGCAAAAACAAGACAAAACAAAGAAACAGAAGGACAGACAGACACTTTGGGTTGATGATGCGGTCAGTGACAATGCGCCTGCTAGGGGTGCACTACTTTCTGAAAGCAATGCCTAGAATTACCCCAGCAGTTGCTAAGGCAGCAGTTCTCAGCCTTCCTAATGCATTGACCCTTTAGTACAGTTCCTTGTGTTGTGGTGACCCCCCCAACCAAAAAATTGTTTTGTTGCTACCTCAAAACTGTAATTTTGTTATAGTTATGAATTGTAACGTAAACATATGACATGCAGGCTATTGTTAGGGGACCCCTGTGAAAACTCATTTGACCCCCAAAAGGGCTCTCACCTCAGTTTGAGAATTGCTGGTCTACACCACGGTTTTAAACTCCTATCGGCTCCAATTATCTTTGCTGAGTTTTAAACTTTATATACATGGAATTTGTTTACAAAATCTAAATATGTAAGTAACATATTGCTGGGCTTCTGGCTCAATTTACCCAATATGTGCTTTTAACGAACTGCCCACAGGGCTGGAGTGATGGCTCAGTGGTTAAGAGCACTGGCTGCTCTTCCAGAGACCCAGTTGAGTTCCTAGCACCCACATGGTCGCTCATGCTGTTTGTAACTCAGGTTCCAGGAGATAAGATACCCTCCTCTGGTCTCCTCGGGGAGCCAGGCATGTGTGTGGCACACTAACATACATTCAGACAAGACAGCCACACTCAAATAAAAGGTTATTCAGCGCTGGGACCATAAATTTAGTGGTTATGCACTTGCCTAGTGTGTGTGAGGCCCTATATTCAATGTCCATCACTGAATAGGAAGGAGATTCATCCATACGTTCGTGGGCAGCAGTAGTTATTCATATAGACTATCGGATGTGTACAGAGCATTTACATACTATGATATATAGGGTATTGCGGTACTTTGAATATACGTTTGAATACTTGACCCATAGGGAGTGGCACGATTAGGAGATATGGCCTCGCTGGAAAAAGTGTGTTACTGTGGAGGCGGGCTCTGAGGTTTCTTATATGCTCAAAGTACACCCGGAGTGGCACACAGTCTCCCTCCGCTGCCTGTGGATAAAGATGGAGACCTCTCAGCTCCTTCTCCAGCACCGTCATGTCTGCCTGCGTGCCGCCATGCTTCCCGCCATGGTGAGAATAGACTGAAGCTCTGAGGTTGTAAGCCAGCCCCAACGACATCTTTTCTGTTGTAAGAGTTGCCATGGTCACGGAGTCTCTCCACGGTAATAGAACCCAAACTAAGACAGGTATGTATTGTTAGAAGAAAATATTTTAAAGGTTTTAATTGATGGATATTTGATCATTTTCTACGGTGATGATACCTAGGAATTGCACTGGGGGCTGTTTGGTTCTACTGGATTTCTTCAGTTTTCTCAAGAGTCCCACAAGCGGTGCCTGAGGAGTTACAACTGTACCACATCACCACCTTTGGTATTGTCAGCAACGCAAGGTGTGTTCGCTGCTGAGGAGACTCTGGGAAGGAGAGTATCCTGTTGCATATGTATTAGGGGGCCGCTTGAGATCAGCACCCACGGACGGACGAGAAGGGCAGAGGCAATACTAGCCAGGTGGAAGCCGGGTGGGCTGTGCTGCCTTTTCAGCTGAGAAAATGGAAAGCTCATATATTTGGAATATTTACAGGGCCTCTGTCTTGTCGTCCTGGCATGCTGTTTATGTCTCTCTCTCTCTCTCTCTTTTTTTTTTTAGTTTTTCGAGACAGGGTTTCTCTGTGTAGCCTTGGCTGTCCTGGACTCATTTTGTAGACCAGGCTGGTCTCGAACTCACAGCCATCTGCCTGCCTCTGCCTCCCGAGTGCTGGAATTAAAGGCGTGCGCCACCACCGCCCGGCTCCTGTTTATGTCTCTTAACCCTAGAAGCAAATAAAAGAGGCCAACTGATGTCAACTGGTCCAGTCACTTGCCGTTTATTTGGTGGCTCTGTTGTGATATATGACCTCTGATGGTAGCAAGCAATTTTGACAGCCTCTGTGTTTTCACTGTAGCACAGCTACCTTGGTGGTTAACCTGGCCAGTCTGCTTTCACTGGAGTCACCTAGGAGATACGCCTCTAGGCAGGACTGTTGAAAGTGTTTATGGAGAATTTTAGTTGAGGAGGGAAATCCCACACTGAATGTCAGCAGTACCATCCACAGAGTAGAATCCCAGGTGGAATGAAAGGAGGAAAGGAAGCCGGATGAGCACCAACATTTATCTCTCTTTGCTTCCTGTGACACTGTGATCGGTGCCTCACTTCCTGTGACACCCTGTAATTGGTTGCCTCACTTCCTGTGACACAGTGTGATCAGCTGCCTCACTTCCTGTGAACCACCATGCCTTCCATGCCATCTCGGATTGTAGCCTTACAAACTTCGAGCCAAAGTAAGCCAATCCTTCTGTAATATACTTTTATGAGACATCTTTTTGCATAGCAGTGAGAGAATTAACTAATACAGCCGCCCTCCCCCAGAATTCCTCTTTATCTTTCTTCTTCCACGTTTCAACCTGCTGAGTTTTTGGTACCACTTTGGACTCTTTTTGTTTGTTTGTTTGTTTTGTTTTGTTTTTCGAGACAGGGTCTCTCTGTGTAGCCTTGGCTGTCCTGGACTCACTTTGTAGACCAGGCTGGCCTCGAACTCACAGCGATCCACCAGCCTCTGCCTCCCAAGTGCTGGGATTAAAGGCGTGCGCCACCACGCCCGGCCCACTTTGGACTCTTTATGCCAGTCTCTCCTCCTGAAGTAGATGACAGGGCCAATGAGGAGTGAGAATCAAAGTACGGGTGAGTGGCTCTTCGCTCCAGGCTACATGTTCCAGCCCCAGCAAGTTAAACTCATTGGAAACCTAGAAGTGATGTATCAGGGTTCTGCTTGTAACTTAGGTTCTCCAGGTGCCTGAGTTGATTGTACAGTGCTATACTGTTCAGACATTTTGGTTTTTGCCAAAACTGAAATGACAATGGTTCTCAAAGCTGTTGGTGCATTAGAGTCGGGTGTACGATTTTCTATCGCCTGCAGACATTCTGACTCAGAAAACCCAGGCAAGGTCCAAACCTTGCCTTTTTAACCAGTCATTTAAGTGTATATAATTCTGGATCAAGTAGAACAGCAAGTTCCTTCCTGTCAGGGAAACCCACTTCGTAGAAGCCATTTCAGTTGGTGACAGGAAGAATTTTAGTGGTGTTGAAAAACCATTTCTAGAGATTGTATAAATTGTAATTTTAATTTAATTTTTGTTTTGTTTGTTTTTGGTTTTTTGAGATAGGGTCTCTCTGTGTAGCCTTGATTGTCCTGGACTCCATTTGTAGACCAGGCTGGCCTTGAACTCACAGTGATCCTCCTGCCTCTGCCTCCTGAGTGCTGGGATTAAAGGCATGCACCACCACTTCCAGGGTAGTTTTCATTTTAAAGCCAGAGAGTCTTGAGTCTGTAACTGAGGATGGCCTTGAACTCTGATCCCCTGCTTCCATCTCCTAAGGGCTGGGATTACAGGTACAGCCACTACACCTGGTGTCATTGCAGTGGGGATGAGGCCTGGAGCTTGCGCATGCTGGATAAGCACTTTACCAACTGTGTCCCCAAGCTGCTAGGATGGTTAAATAAGGTCTGCTTTAAAGCAGTGGTGGCTGTGAGTCGCTATGAGACACTAAGCTTATATTTAAAACATTCCAAAATGCATTTGACTTTTCTGAAATCTAGGTTATACTATTGAGAATGTTTTTAATAGAACAAGATAAAGCTATAGAAGGCTGTTTGCTATCTTTACAGCGTTTAGTATTGTTGTTGGGGATGGTGATTGTTGGTGTGTGTGTGCCATGGTCCACGTGAGGAGGTCAGAAGACAACTCCTGGGAGTTGATGCTTTTCCTGCTTTGGGACTCTGAGACTGAAACTCAGGTCATCAGGTACGTGGCAAGCGCTTTTATCAGCTGAGCCATTGCATTGGGCTTCATTCCTGGCAATAGCAATTTCACTATCTACAGCATTGCTTTTCCAATTCAGTGTTCCTAAAAATTACACGGAGCCCTTGATAAAATGTAGATTTTTGGTTTTGCCAGTCTGGGGAAAAAGTCCCAGATTCTCCAGGGAACTCCCAGTGAAGTTAGGACAACTGTTCTGGGGACATCGGCTTAGCTGCCTCCTGCGGCCTCTAGTTTCTTCTCTCTACCCCATCCTTACCTTGGAAGGAACTATGTGGCATTTCAGCCTAGAACTGAAGAGCCAAAACTTGGGCGGTTAACTGATCTCCTTACATATTCTGCCTTCAAGTCAGAAAGAAGACTTAGAGAAAAGAAATATTAAATAGTAGTCAAATATAGACTTTAAAAACAACTAAAAACATGATCCACATTTCTTTTCTTCCCCCACATTTTCCATAGTGACCTAGACTTTCCATGACCTTCCATCTCAACAACATTGTCACATTCTGAGCTCTTGCTAATTTGCAAGACTTAAAAATATGTTATCACTTTCTTCTTCTTCTTCTTCTTCTTCTTCTTCTTCTTCTTCTTCTTCTTCTTCTTCTCCTTCTCCTTCTCCTTCTCCTTCTTCTCTCTTTTTTTTTTTTTTGGTTTTTTTGAGACAGGGTTTCTCTGTGTAGCCCTGGCTGTCCTGGACTTGCTTTGTAGACCAGGCTGGTCTCTGAACTCACAGTGATCTGCCTGCCTCTGCCTCCTGAAGGATGTGCTATTGTTTGACATTAAGATAAAGATAAGTAAAATTCCCTTAGAAAGCCACTTAGTAATCTGGACCAAGAGATCCTCTGCTTGCTGGTAGCAGAATTGTTTTAATGTTTAGCCTATATTGTCATTCTTGATAATGGATTATAAATAACTTAGTTGTTTTATAAAATAAATATTTGTTGGGAGTCACTATGGGCTCTCACTCGAACAGATAATAAGTTACTGCAGGGAAAAGGTCCTTGCTACAAAGATGTCTATTAATGAACAGCTAGGAAACTACATCTTTAACAGCAGGGTAAGTTTTGACATAATAAAAACATAGCTTAGGCCATTAAAAATGCTGGGTAAATTATGACGTTGTGTGTAAAACAAATGCAGTAGAAAGTCACAGAGGCAGAAAGTGAAATAGAAGATGGAATCCTAAATATTCAGTATGGTTACATAACACTTTGACAAATAAAATGTTGATGGCTGGACATGATGGTGCATGTCTGCAGGCCTTACATTAGGAGGGCGGAGGGCAGAGGCAGGGGAATTTAGAGTTCAAGGTTAGTCTGAAAAACACAACTAGACTGTGTCTCAAAAACAAAGAACTGCAAAACACACACACACGTACACACGCATATACACAATGTAGGAACAGAAATACAACACAACACACATGCATATACACAATGTAGGAAACAGAAATACAATACAACACACACACTCATATACACAATGTAGGAACAGAAATACAACTACAACACCAACACACACACACACACACACACACACACACACACACACACACACACACACTGTACTGGAGGGCCAGATCCTCTGATGGTTCATCTTGCTTCCCTGCTGTTGATGCATCTCCCAAAAGCTGTCCCTTACACCGCACCCAGCCCTTCCTGTCTTTGCTGCCCATATGACTTGCTTTACTTCCTGTCTTTGCACCTGCAAGTGAAGGGTGGTGGGCAGAAATCTAAAGCTTTTTTTAGAGAAGAAGCTAACACAGTTTTCTACGGAAGCCGCCAAATGTTACACATAATAAAAGGATCAGCCATGTTGTTGCCCCAAACTCAGAAAGATTAAAACCAGGCAGCAGGACATTTTTTAAAAAGTATTTTTCTTTTGTTTTTGAGGTTTTAATAATTTAGTTACATCATTTCCCCTTCCTATTCCTCCCTCCAAACCCTCCCATACAAACCCACCATTACATGTAATTTATATGCGAAAGTAAAAATTTAAATCTTAAAAACAACCAACCAACCAACCAACCACCACCACCACCAAAAAGAAACCCTCCTGTGTACCCCACTTTGCTCTCTTTCAAACTCATGGCCTCTTTTCCATTACTTGTTATTGAATGCGCACACACACACACACACACACACACACACACACACACACTCACTTGCTTTTTGTTGTTTTTGTTTGAAGTTTTGTTGTTTAGACAGCGTCTTCCTATGTAGCCCTGGCTGTCCTGGAACTCAATACATAGACCAGGCTATCCTTGAACTCACAGAGATCCGCCTGCCTCTACCTCCCGAGTGCTGGGATTAAAAGTGTACACCATACCTGGCTTCATATATATATATATATATATATATATATATATATATATATATATATATATATATATATATATATATATATATATATATATATATCCCTAACTATAGCCTGTTCAGTCTATAATGCTACTTGTATGTATGTTTTTGGATCTGATCATTTGTTTGGAAGATTATTTCTCCTCCTCTTAGGCTTTTTTTAAAGCTATATTTGCTCCTTTTTTTTTTTTAATTGTAAATTTTTTCAGAAGTTTGGTATTTAGCTGTAAACACCAGTTCACTCATATTTGAGTCCACCCGTCACTGATATCACTGTGGGTAAAGTTGCGAGGGTGGAGGCTGCCGTGGGAAATAGCCTGGACAAGGCTGTGGTGAGAGGCACCTGTTCCTTACATTTGTTGTGTGGTCGTGGTGGGGGCAGTGTGGGGGGGGGGAGGGGGGAGGCAGATGGCAGGGGGAGGACTGGGACCCAGGATGGGGTGGAGAGTGGAGAAGGAGAGTAGGGGGTTCTGGAGGCGATGATAGTGGACATCATGTCAGTGCCCCATTCTGACCTCTGTATGAAGGAGACCTTCCTCTACCCTCCAAACTGTTGTGTTTTGTTTTGTTTTGTTTTTTTCTTGTTGTTAATGCCTTGCTGCCTGGTTTCTGAGTTTGGGGCAACAAATACTTTTTTCAAATGCCCGCATAGCATCTTGCAGCGTCTGTAGGGAACTGTGGAGGAGTTTCTACTCTGGAAATGGCTAGGTCTGCGCGGTATCCAACTGTAGTTGGAGGAACAGGGGAGAAGCCAATCCATTGTGTGTACACTGCAGCTGTCAGATCAAAAGGAAAACCCCCGTCAAAACCCTCTTAGGCCTGTGGAGAATAAGGACGCACGACACTAGCTAATGGGTAGCCAATGGGAAGAGACAAGAGGAAAGAGAGGAGGAAGATGAACAAGCTGGCAGAGTGAGTGATTTAGGGAAAGATGAGGAGACCTTTGGAAGAGATGAGACCTCAGTGGTCTGTCACAAACATGTGTAGTTGTGGTGTTCACGGTCCCGTAGGAAGTCAGGACCTGGCTTAGAGATGCTGTCCCCACGCTGTCAACCTTTACTCTCTTTTAGTCTTCTCACCCGCTGAAACCTTGCTGGGGCTGTGGAGAATAAGGACACACAAAACTAGAAAGGCTAAGGACATAGAAAGCCAGTCAGTGTTTGCCAAGGATTACTCTGAGCTGGTGTGTGTGAGCTACACTGCTGCTGACACGTGGAGAACAGGTGCCCTTGGTTCAGTGCTCTGGAGAGGCCAGCTTCCCGTGGGTACCATTCATAGGTGACTTTTCTTAACTCTACTCAGTGCCTCCTAGTTCGTGTTCCTGCTTCCACTCCTGGCCCACAGAACGGAAGGCAGTGAGGTTGCTCACTCATTAATTTTGAACAGAGGAAGTGGGTGTTCAGTGACCTTGTTGAAAAGCCCAATGCTAATGTGGTACAGCAGGTGGCAGCCTTTCCCTGAGAGAGGGGAAGAGCTAATGCAAGATTGGCTTTGGTTTATAATAGTTCAGTTTTGTGGTTTTTTTACTCCCCCTCTGATACAAGCAAGACTTGAAGTGATGGATTTATTACAGAAGGGAGGGGACTGGGAGCCCAGAGCCTGGTGGGTATCTTCCAGACACGGCTCTAGAGCTGCTGCCTCTAATCAGTCGGCTGCCCAAGGAAAGTCTGGCCAAGTCCTGTTGGGGGATGGTCTGATGTCTTTTGATGCTAATTAAGAAAAAGCCATCCCACCTGGGCAGGGCAGATGAGAGAGAGAGAGAGAGAGAGAGAGAGAGAGAGAGAGAGAGAGAGACAGACAGACAGACAGACAGACAGACAGACAGACAGACTGACTGCACAAGGCAGGCGTGGATGGAGATTTGGCCCAGGTGAAGAACATTAGCAAATATGTGAGATTATGGATGGGAGGTCCCTTGACAGAAGTTAGCAGGAGCAGATGGCATGGGATTGGGGCAGGTGTGTGATGCCTACCCCACTATGGAAGTAGATTAGAGGATTAATGTCTGCCCTGCCCCAGGTTAACTAAGGCTATCTTAAAATGTAACAAGTGTCTGTGTCTTAATTGATTGGTAGCCGGGCATACAGGGCATACTGAAGTGCTGATAATACTGATATTTAAAAACAACAAAGTCCAGACGTGGACCAAGCATGGTGGGCACAGGTCTCAGCATGAGGTGCAGAATGGGGCTCTGAGCAGGAGTCCATAGGACAACACAGAAATGCCCCCAGAGACACCCATGGGACATGAATTACTGGCTGGGTACCGGAAAGACCTTTGATAGCAGAATTACCCCCTTCTTCATTGCAGATCTGCAAACGGCCATGTAAGCTAATCTGCCACGCTGGAAAGTACATTGGGTTATTTGGGTTCTTAGTGGAAAGTCAGACTCGGTGGAGTATCCTGACACTGGAAACCTGTCTGCTCTGTTTCCTTACTGGCAGAACTGTTCTCACCGTTTGGGACAGTTACTATTGTCAGCGTAACAGGGTCTACAGCTTATCCCCCTAGGAGGCAAACTTCTGAGCATCTCCATGAGGGCCTTTGTAGTGTGGGTTAACTAAAGCGAGAAGACCGGCCAACTCGTTATGCAGTGGCACCATTCCGTGGGTTTGGATCCAAGACTGAATTTAAAAAGGAGAAAGCCAGCTGAGCACCAGCGACCTCTGCCCCCTCACCAACTATGGATAAGGAAGTGACTAGCCACTTCGAGACTTCTCTGCTCTGATGGACAGCATCTTCCAACTGAGAGCCAAAATAAGCCCTCCCTCCCTTAAGTCACGGACTTTGTTGAACAGTAAGAAAAGCAATGAGTTTTCTACTCACCAAAGGAAGGCTGCGGTGCTGGAGAGATGGCACAGCAGCTCAGAGTGCGTAAGGGTTTGGTTCTCAGCATCCATGCCAATTGGCTCACAACGGCCCGTGACTCCAGGGTTCCTCTGCCCTCTCCTGGCTTCCACAGCAAGAACACTCACGTGAACATATTCCAACACAGACAGACACACAAACACATAGCTGAAAGAAAATAATGCTATGTAGAAAAAGACGCAGTTTGAAACGCAGTGAATGAGGAGACACATATAGATCCTATATCCTTTATGATGGATCTACTGTGCCTAAAGGAAATGTGGTAACCAGACTAGCAAAAGAACAAAGCTGGGGACTGAGGCAGATGAGTAAAATTTAGTATGCATTAAAGAAAATTAAAACCAAAACTTTAGTTCCTCAGTTACACTGGCCACATTTCAAAAGCTCAGTAGCCACCTGTACCTACCAAACGGCACAGATGACCATTTCTCTAGGGTTGAAGATCGACCGGGAAGTGTTGCTGAGTCAAAGGACAGAGAGGTGTTTAGCGCAGCCCCTCCAGGCTGTACCGATTATTGGAGTAAAAGTTCCTGAGCATGGCAGGAGGTTCAAATGGCCTCTCGCCACCCTCACAACAGCCCACGTCAAAGTAACGCCACAGACACTGGGGAAGCCTTCTCCTGCAGGGCAGGCGCTCAGTTCTGCTGCTGGGGCTCACCGGTGTTTGCGTGGAACCATCAAAGAGGTTACTAGTGTTTTCTCTTCCTTCGGTAGATGAAGACACTGTGGCAGAGGTTTTGGGTGATATACCCAAGGTGACTTAGTTTACAAGGAACAGCTACGTTCTTCTGGGATATAAGAGAGAGAAGGCAACTTGCTGCATGTGAGAGAAACTTAACCCCTTCCCTAAGGCAGGCCCAATTCTTAGCTTTCCTGACGCATACCATGTTTCCGGCTGCAGGCTTTCTACCAGGACTGTAGAGCAACGTTTCCTCAAGGCAGGTTGTGAGCCACTTCCTGCTCTAGAGCAGACTGCTGTCTGCTTTACACAGAGGAAGTTGGTTTCTCAGAAGCCCACCTTTGGAGAAACAAGTCTGTTGGGGGTGAAAATTCAAAAAGTAAAATATTCTTAAGAAAATGAGGGCCGCATATATGTGACAAATGCTTTTTCTCTAGGGACTTAATTTATGATAAACTGCTTTTCTGTTAGTCTTTGTCTTGCAATTTTTATAAAAATTAAAAAAAATTCAAAGTCAGGCATCATATCATAAAAAGTGCGACTTGCTGTTTATCACTGGCTAATGCTTCCATACTAATCTCAGAAATTGCTTTAAACTGAGTGCTGAACACTTTAGCCAACTGCAAGGGGCTATAGAATTTAATTATAAGGTTTAAAAAAGATATTAATCGGGGCTGGGTCGATGGTGGCTAAAGTGCTCACTCTACAAGTGTGAGGACCCAAGTTCTGATCCCCCAGCACCCCTAACCCCAATCCCAGAGTGGTGGTGCAAACCTGTGGCTGTGGGAGCAGCCAGTGTAGCCAAAGCAATGATCCCCAGGTCCAGTGAGCCCCAAGCTCAAAAATGGAGGTGAAGAAACAATTGAGGAAGACATCTTGATGAACACACACACACACACACACACACACACACACACACACACACCACAGAGAGACAGAGACTGAGATAGACAGACCGAGAGAATGTCAGGACAAAACACACACACACACACACACACACACACACACACACACACACACACACACACACTCCCCACAGAGAGACAAAGGGAGTGTCTAGGAACTCTGGGTTTCCCCGCAGATGCCTGTGCCCTGTGTTCTGTCATACACTTCAAAAAAATAAATAAATAAAAATAAAGCAAGACCGTTTGTGAATTACACTATTACTTTTATCATCAATTTACACGATGTAGTCTCTAAATGCAAATAAACCTGACATGGAGATAAAGAGGGGGCTGTCTTTGGAGCTATGATACAGGCCTATTCTTTCCAGCTAAGACTCCTTAAACAGAAATGCTGCTTCTGAGAATGCGCGGCACTGGAACCACACGGAGACCGCTAAGTAACTGCCTCTTCCTTTCCTCCAACGAACGACTACGGTTCTGTGGTAGTTTTTGATTATAGTCTTCATATGCTTTAAGGATGTTACGCATTTCAAAGTTTGTATGTTTTTATTTGTATGTTTGAGACTGAGTCTCACTGGGTAGCTTGGGCTGTCATTCCCCTGCCTCACCCCTAGAGTTCTGGGATTATAGGCACGCACCTAGGTTTCTTTTAAGTTTACATACATCTAGAATTAGTTTTCTGTTAATTGAATTTGGGGTACTTATAAAGCATTTCTTGATATTATTCTATTTAAATCCTGGGGTGAGTTCACCACTGCCAAACACATTCTCAAATATCTAAGTACCTTGGGTTTTATAGAACCACTTACTTTACTGAAAGTGATTTTAAACAGGATTTGAGGTACAAAAGGCCTCTCAGGCACCAACGATAATAGAACTTCAAAGAATCACGGCTCCACCCCTCCATCTCCTACCCCACCTCCTGGACTTCCATTTAAAACCACCGCTTCCTGTTTGGAGTCCTTGAAGGGAGGCCGCCCCGTCTCGCAGCTGCGGAAAAACAAGGGGCACGTGACTTCCGAGAGCGTCTGCTGAGAAAGACTGACCTGCAACCCGGCAGCTCTCACCGCGGGGCTGTGAGGACTGACGCCAAGCCGGCCTTCTGAAGAGAAACTAGACGGTCGGCTTTGTTCACGCCCTCCTTTGCTGCAGGAGGACAGGCGGGGCAGCCTCAAAAGGAAGTTCCGTGCTTCTTGTTTGGCTGAGAGCAACTTGAAACAAATTATATATATATATATACATACACACACACACACATATATATATATATTTTTTTTAAACAAATGTTAAACATATGTTTTTTAAAACAAAAACAAGAAACCAAGACAACCTTGAGACCCTATATACTCCCAGGCGTTCTCTGTTGCCTGATGACACCAAACAACGCACTGCCAACTGATGGCCTCTGCAGACGCCGTAGACTTACACCTGCATGTCTTCTGTGTTTTTTTTTCCCCATAGTAATATTATTTTAGATAACTTGTCTCCTTGCATAGAAATAACTGAGTTGGGCTTGGTGACGTGAAACTGCACAATGTCTCTTCGCCTCCCCGCCCTGGTCCCACTGTTTGATAAATACGGTCGCATGTGCCCTTTGGTTTACAAGTGTCCATTTGTTCTTGTATCCCACTCTCCGGCGTCCTGTGGACGTGTGTTTTGCAAGTCCCTGTAACTTAGAAGGACTAGGCTTGGATGTGTCGTGGTTTCACTGTTAGAGCTATTTACATTGAGTGCCTCAAAAAAAAAAAAAGCCGCCATATCTGTTAGTAATCAGGCAGCGATACATCTACCTGTTAAAGGCCCCGATGACGGTGAGAAAAACAGGCAACACCAAAACCACACCGGAAACACGTCACCGCCCACCGGCGGGGCTCAGGCCCCTAAGCCACGGGTGCACTCTCTGCGCATGCGTATGTGCGTGGGCTAGGTAGCTTATAAAGGAAACGCCTCCCATTTCTCTCTCTTCTCTCTCTCCCTCTCTCCCACACTTCCTCTCCCCCCCATCCTCTCTTCCCTCCTGTGTCTCCAGAGGCTGTCTCTGCATTCCCGAATAAACCTCTTTAAGTGGGTGTGACTTCCATTCCTCCGTACAGCTCCTCTCTTTACATCCTAACACTATCCCATCCATAAGATGGAGAAAGACGGGGCTAGATCTCTGTTTCTCCAACTGAGTGCAAAGACTTGACCTGCTTCCCCTCTGAGGATCATGGCACGTGACCTTCCCTGCTGGGCCTTTTCCTGTCTTATTTTGTCTTGTTCCCCTCCGTCATCGTCAGCCTTACTAACAACAGCACATCAAGGGCTGACGCCATAGCCGGTATTCTATTGTGTTTAAATATGCGTAAGTACAAGCGTTTCCCTGAATTTGTATGTGTGTGTTTATGTCTGTGCACATGCATACTGTGTATAGTGGAGGCCTGAGGACATTGCTTTGGGGACAGGGTTTCTTACTTGGGATCTGGGGTTTGCCTATTGGGCTAAGCTAGCGGTTACTGAGTCTCCAAGGTTACCGGCCGCTACCTCCCCAGTGTTGACATTTTAAGTGTGTGTCACTTTGCCCAGCTTTTAACATAGGTTCTGGGGAACGAACTCAGGTCCACAGTGCTCACGCTTGCCTACTAAGTGCTTTACTACTGAACTATTGCCCCAGTACGCGCCCTGAGGGTTTTTCGAGACAGAGTTTCATCTGTGTAGCCTTGGCTGCCCTGGACTTGCTTTGTAGACCAGGCTGGCCTCGAACTCACATCGATCCGCCTGCCTCTGCTTCCCGAGTGCTGGGATTAAAGACGTGCACCACCATGCTCAGTCTCACATAATGTTGCTTTATGAACATAGATATTAAATTTCTATACTGTTCAGCCGGGCGTGGTGACGCACACCTTTAATCCCAGCACTTGGGAGGCAGAGGCAAGTGGATCACTGTGAGTTCAAGGCCATCCTGGTCTACAAAGTGAATCTAGGACAGCCAAGGTTACACAGAGAAACCTTGTCTTGAAAAACAAACAAACAAAAATCTATACTGTTCAATGGCTCCCACTGTATTTCTTTTTTAAAGATTTATTTATGTATATGAACATTCTGTTTGTATGTACACCTGCAGGCCAGAAGAGGGCATCAGATCCCAGTATAGATGGCTGTGAGCCACCATGTGGTTGCTGGGAATTGAACTCAGGACCTCTGGAAAAGCAGCCAGTGCTCTTAACCTCTGAGCCATCTCTCCAGCCCCCCACTGTATTTCTTACATGTTTGTTTATTTAATGTCTTAATCTAATGCCAGGCTGGCTTAGTCCATGCTGTATGCTGTCCTCAAACTTAATGCGAATCCCCTGCCTCAGCCTTCTGAATGCTGAGACTCTAGATGTGAACTGCCACAGCTGGTCCTGTCTCCCCCCTTCATCTCCGTCTCTGTCTCTCTGTACAGTGCCGTTTTCAGGTCCCCTCTGTGTCCTTTTATGTCTGTCGAGCTCGTGTCTTCTACCTGTTGTAAACGTCCACGAGGTATACGTACAATTATCCTGTCTCTGACTGATGAACATAGACTGCCTCTAACTGCCCGGCGCAGTCACATTTCTGCCTGCCTCCTCATGGCCCTGTGCAGAGGGGGCTGTCTGAGTCACGGGCAGCCAGAAAGCTCTCTAGAATAGCTGCGCGGATGGATGTACCTTCCAACCCAACGGTTCTTGTTTTTCACAGGTCCAGCTTCCCAATTTTCACAAATAAGAGGACACTGGGTGATGTCTCGGGTGCTTCTAGTGGCTGTTTTCAGTTACTTCTGACTCGGAACTTCCTGACCTTTAAGCACTTGTGTTTCTGCTGCTGAGACCTCTGACAGACCTCTGACAGCATTTCTGTCCCGTGCCTTGTCAGTGTTCCTTCCCAGCTGCCCTCTGGCTGCGTTTGTGGTGGGCTCCAGCCGCAGACAGTTGTTACATTGTTGCTGCCAGACCTGTCAAGCTTCGAAGTCCCAGATTCATTTGACAGGTTCCTTTACTAGCTTTATCATTTTATGGTTTTACAATAAATAAAGGACGAGATCATTATTACTGGCCCCTAACGTTAACCACATTGCTAGCCACCTTCTAGGATCTTAGTCTTTTAAAAGTTTACTTCCATCTCTGGTCCTGCCTCTCTGGTAGTCAAATGAAGGGCTTCTCTGCTGGACGCTATGTAGAGGCTCAGGAGGCTGCCTGGTCAAGGGCAGCAGCAAGCGCACAGGGTCTGGCTCTGCCTTGCTGACAGACTTAATTTCCGTAGGCAGACACATAGGGAAATGGCCAAGAATAGATAATTAACTTCCATGGAGAGATGATTAACTTCCAACATGGCTGCCTTCTTCACTCTCCCAAATGGAGACAAAAAAAAAGTGTCAGCTTAAAACTAAAGCCTGGTGGGCTTTTCCCCCACCCCATCCCCCACCCCCCACAACCTGTGGATTAAAAGTCAAAGAAGGCTGTGTTTATGCCAAATGTGGGGACCTACCAGCCTCCCTGTCTTTGTTCAAATTAGCCAACCGTAAGCTGGGGGATGAAGACCCCTCAAAGATCCTTAAGACCCCTGCAACCCTCCAGGAGAGGCCAAGCTTCTGGAGTCGTCCATCTGCACTGCAGAGGGTCTTTCTCTGTATGCCTCGCTCTGTGGACATTTTCTCACCCCTAATCAAGCCTTTCCCCACCGGCTGGTTCTGTCTCCCTCACCTCCGCCTGCTGTACTTGGGATGTTCATCACTTTTCATTCTTCCAACTGGCAGGGAAACCCTCGAGAGCCCGAGACGGTAGGGCTGCCACCACCTTGGTCCGAGCCTCTGCCATCTCATACCTGACCTCCTGCAGCAACCTCCTATCTGGCCGCCTTCTGGCTTGTGTTCTAGATGTTTTTCTTATCCATTCTTAGCCTTGTCACAGTAATAGGGTTTATGACAATATGGACACCTAGTAAATGCCAGAAAAAGTTACTGTTCTTATTATAAAGAACAGCCCTTAGTTCTCATAGAGTTACGCGTGGAACCTGTGGCATGCATTGCACTGGTCAAAGGCTGCTTAGAAAGCCTTGCTTCAGGGCTGGAGAGATGGCTCAGTGGTTAAGAGCACTGACTGCTCTCCCAGAGGACCCAGGTTCGATTCCCAGCACCCACCTGGCAGCTCACAACTGTCTGTAACTTCAAGATCTGACACCCTCACACAGACATACGTGCAGACTCGCTTTTTTGACCAGGCTGGCCTCGAACTCACAGCGATCCGCCTGCCTCTGCCTCCCGAGTGCTGGGATTAAAGGCATGCGCCACCACACCCAGCTTAATGAATTTTTTAAAGTAACCTGATTAGACCAGCAAATCTGGCCATTTTTCATATTGCATAATAATACTTCCTGTACTTTAAAAAGATTTCTTAGACTTAATAATATTCATCACAAATTCACCCATTAATCATTTATCCCACGATGCCGTTATCCCAATGCGGACCAACAACTACTGCACTGGGTGCACCCTATGTTCAGAAAAACTCCGATCTGGTCCTTATCAGCAAGCAGGACCCCTCTTCGTTGTTAGGGCTCTCTTACTGGGATCTCTCCCATGAGACTCTATGGGCCTAATAAGCCTCACTGACCTCTGAATCAGTGAGACCTACGGGCAGGGGTGTTCGCCTCGGAGAGAGGACTTTAGGGGGAAAAGGATAAAGTTCTGCTGATGGAAATAGTAGACACCATGACATCAGAGGATATCCACCCCCATTTAGTCTGATTTAAAAAAAAACCAGTCACTGTTTCGTTAACTTTTTATAACAGTGTGAAGGTTTGAATGAGCTTGTCCTCCTAGGTTCAAATATTTGCAATTTGCATGCTTGGTCTCCCGGGTTGTCAAGGAAGGGTTAGGAGATGTGTCAGTGAGGATGGGATTGGAGGTCTTCAAAGCCCACAGCAGGCCCTGTCCCTTCCCTTCCCTCCCTCCCTCCCTCCCTCCTTCCCTCCTTCTCTCTCTTCTTCCTCCTCCTCCTCCTTTCTTCCTGAAGATCTTAGCTACTTCTCTAGTGCCATGTGTGACACCATGTCACCATGTTCCTCACCACTTGCCCTGGTCATGGTGTCTCTCGTGTCAATAAAACAGTGACTGAGACAGACAGGATTTTACATATTTATTTTTATTATGTATACAGTGTTTTGCCTGCATGTATACCTGCAGGCCAGAAGAGGGCACCAGATCTAATTATAGATGGTTGTGAGCCACCATATGGTTGCTGGGAATTGAACTCAGGACCTCTGGAAGAGCAGCCAGTGCTCTTAACCACTGAGCCATCTCTCCAGCCCCTGACAGGATTTTAAAGTCTCTCCTTGACACACGCCTGCAATCTCAGTACTTAAAAAGCAGAAGCAGGAAGATTTGAGTTTCAGGCCAGCCTGGGATACACAGCAGGACCGTGTTCTAGATTGCCTCCTGTTGCGTCATAAAACACTGAGCCAAAGTAACTTGGGGAGGAAAAGGTTTATGTGGCGTGCAGGTTACAGTCCATGGTTGAGAGAAGCCAGGCAGGAACTGACGCGGAAGCCGCAGAGGGACACTACTAACTGGCTCCCTTCTCCCGGGTTGCCCAGTTATCTCTTTTATACAGGCCACGCCCACCTGTAGCCATTGCACCATCCACTGTGGGTTGGGCCCTCCCACATCAATTAGCCAATCAAGAAAATGCCCTGAAGGCCACGCCCACGGGCCAGTTTCTCTTAAGCAGTTTCTCAGTCTAGGTTTAGCCATCGCAGATCGTGTTTCAAAATGCACAAACAGACTGATGAAGCCCTTGCCGCAGTTTTGTGGTCACTTGGGACTTTCCCAGCATACTCATTAGTCATTCAAAACGTTAAATAACACATCAAGGAGAGCTGGGTTTCCAGATTTGAAAAATTAAGAAATCACCTAGAAATTGCCAGTGATTGTTATGTGGTACTTAGAAATCACTGATGGCGCCTGTGTTTACTTCTCATCAGCCTTGCCTCCTGAGCCTTGCTCAGAAATCAAGGTATAGGTTTCAGCAATCAGGGAACCTTCAAACAGTGGGTGGGCCATACCAAAGCACACACAGAGGCACAGGTTTTACTCCTGCAAAGAAAGCGATGACCAACGTCTTCTTGATCTGACCTGGTTATTTTTAAAAGCTGCCTTATGGACAACTAGTTGCCTCCAGCCAAGCTCCTTGCTTGAAGAGCACATTGTCCCACAATGCCTTTACACAGACTCGTGTGCCAGAACACAGAAATAAAACAACTGACCATTAGTCTTATGGGGTTAAAAACACCGACATCAGGGCTGTAACTAGGAGGTGGAGTTTTGAGGTACACGAGGTTCTGGGTCCAATTCCCAGCACAATAAAGAAATCTTTATCTGCTGTTTTCCTTCTCCCCTGCTTGAAATTAGTTCCAGTTCAAAGCTTTTACTGATGTGCACCATGTGCTAGCCTAGGAAAGGCCAAGCTAAGGCTCTAAGAAGGTCGCCTTAAAAAAAAAAAAAAAAAAAAAAAAAAAGGAAGGTCGCCTTCCAAATGGGGAAGCGAGAGCCAACAAACATAAACAAATAAAGCAACCCAGCTGCAGTAACTAAGGGCTGCAGAGGAGATAACGTGGGGCAACGTGACGGACGGTACGGATGGTGAGGTGTGGCTGACCTCGGAGTTGAGATCTGAAGGCTGACAAGGATTTGGCATGGTGACAATCTGTGAGGAAGCGGTCGGTCAGTACCTGTCCCACTGAGTGCAGAGGGCTTGTGGGAGAAGTGAGCGTCCCATTTGAGGGCAGAAAGCTGGGCAGCTGCTGGAGCAGAGTAAGAGGGGAAGCCTGGAGGGCGATGGCGAGATGAGGAAGCGAAGGAAGACACCGGATGTGAAGCAGGGAGACTTGAGGGTGACAGGTTCTGAGCAGCGCCTACAGCGAGAACTGTGGCTCCCTTGTAGGTTGTAGGAGGTCAAGCCGGGAAGTGGGAGGTCAGGGAGGCAACTGGGGCAGAAGTCCAGGTGACAGGTAGTGTGGCCTAGGGTTGTAGCAGCAAGGTTAATGTTGGCCCACGCAGAGGCTTTGTGAGAATCGGAAAGGGGCCCTTTAGCTTAGCAGCACTGAAGACAGGAACACAGCATGACTTGTTGGTACCAGAGTGGCTGGGTTGAGAGAGGTGCAGGGTGGCGGCTGCATTCTGATGAGGCTCCCTGGGAGCCCACTGAGGTTTGCGCTCGCAGCAGCGGGTGTGGCTCTCTCTACCTGATAACTAAGCAGCAGTTACCAAGTGATGCTGGCTTCCCGTCTGCTGGCGCCGGAAATGTGCTGACGCATGTGACATATTAGGCCCATGTGTTTGCCGTCCCAGTAAACTCTTGTCACCATGGCTCCTCTATTCACTGGGTCAGTGCCATGCACTGAGTGTGGAGAGAGAAAAGCAGCCAAGTGGTAAGTCATCACTTAAGAGGGATTTCAAAATAGGACTTTTTTTTAAAAAATAATTTAGGAGAAGATGATAGCTTGAAATCAAGTGATTCTTATCAACCAAAACCAGGCCATTGAAACAAAACAAAACAAAACAGTATATTTTATGCCCCAGCAATGCAGAACATGCAGAATTTTCCCTGTGTAGTTCACAGGTAGAGCCAGGCCAGACACTTGCTACGATGCCTGCACCAATCCCCCCATGGCTGGAAAAGGGGGTGAAAGGTTGAACAACAGGCAGGAAGTTAGGAGATTACCCTCAGATGAGGGGAGGAAGAGCCCTTGATCACAGGAGGGGTGACCTACCCACTCACCGCCCCTCCCCCCCCACCAAAAAAAAAAAAAAGGCAACTACAGAGACATGAAACTCTGTGAGTTGGCAATCAAGGCCTTGTATGTTTTTCCAGTTCCTGGGGTCTGTGCTCGCTCTGGGGAGGCCCAGAGCGTGGATAACGAGACAGGACACATGGGAGGAGAGTAGGGGCGGCTCACACTCTCCTGCTGAAGGCTGCGATAAGGCTGCAGCAGGAAACAGCTGAGTTCATGTGTGTCAAAAGCAAAGAGAACCGCTTTCTCAGCAAGGCCAGTGAGAAGCAGCAGGCTTTTCACTGAGCCGGGATGACATTTTGGATGACTTCCTAAAGGGATAAATTCACCAACTTCTTAAGAAACTAAGATCTTTAATTGGCAAGATCAAGCATTGCAAAGGCACCAGGAGTTGGGCTTTCTAGAAGAAGTCTACAGCAGTAAAGTCAGTTATCTGTCTGTCTGACTGTCTGTCTATCTATCTCTATCATCTATCTTTTATTTTTTAGGAGGTATATTTCAGTCCTGCTCCATTAGGAAGGCCCGCATTATTACTGAAGTGAATTCAGCTTGAAGTCCCTTTGCCTCTAGCAGGCAAAAAAAAAAAAAAAAAAAAAGTGAGCGGGGAGGGATGGAGTGTGTCAACCCCTGTGCCTTCCGAAAGGCAACCGAGGGATAGCATGGAGAAGGGCACATTTGTCACCGTGCACCTTCTGTGTCTTTTTGTCCTCATGCATGCATGAAGTATCTGAAAAGCTGAAGTGGGAAGGCTAAGTTTCTGCAATAAAAATAGGCTCAGGCATAGAAGTTGGCATCTGCTGTTTGACAAGGAGCATTAGATCCTTTCCATCCCCCTGGCATCTTTGTCACTTTTCTGCAGTGTACCGTGTGGCTATTCCTTTCCCCTGTGTTGACGACGGTGCTGTAAGCTGTTTCTCCTTCGCTGCACTGACACACTCCATGCATCTTCTCTAAGGGGAAACCGTGCTGCTGTCCCTTGCTCGCTGCAGTGGGAGGAGGTGTGCGTGAGACGGATAAGGGGTGACTGCTCCCACCCTGGTCGTGTGCACCCCTCTGACATTACAGAGTGACGAGGGGGTAGAAGAAGGAACTTGGGCCTGGGGAGTCAAACTCAATAGTGTTTGTGTCTGCTAACTACTCAGTACAGGCAGGGCCTGGGTCTCAAGTTTCTTTCTTTGCGCACTGGAGAAATAGAAATGTCACTGAGCTATCCCAGCACAATGCTGGAGCTGTTCTGACCACCCCAGCCCCCCGGCCCAAAACAACAAAGACGGATTTCTGTGAAATCGTACATCTGGCCAGCTCGGCGTCCATTTTCCTCCTTGATTTTCCCCAAGACACAGCCCCCTCCTGCACCACTCAGAGCCCTTACTCCTGTGGTCACGCTTCCCTGCGGGTAGTTCAGGCCTTCGGCTCAACTGTGCTTCTTACAGTAATTCATGTTTTCTTTTGTAGGTAACAGCAAACCTTCAAGTCTAATGGCTTTAAATATTAAGGCGGTTTATGAACTTACGTGACTGACCCTTTTGTGGCAATTGCCATGGGTATCTCATGGACTCCCCCTGAAAAGCGAGGTTCAAAACTTAACTGGGAACAGTCTGGCCCAGTGCACAGGTATGTGCTCCCAAAGGGTCTTCCCTTCTGCCTGACAGGTACATCACAGTGTAAGTGCTTACTGGCCCCTTCCTATGCTGTTAGCACACAGAGGACATTGTTACTAATTTTCCTCACTTCAGTGCCTTTCACTGGCTCAATGTCCGTTTTCCCCATTACTTTATTCACTTTTCATCCTGATCACAGTCTTCCCTTTCTCCCAGTCTCACCCTCACACTCCCCCCCCCCTTCTCCTCATAGAAGGGGAGTGCCGCTCCCCCCCCCCCCCATGTGTAGCGACCCACCCTGGCACATCAAGTCACAGCCGGACTAAGTGCATCCTCTCCTGAGGCCAGACAAGGCAGCCCAGGTAGGGGAAAGGGATTCAGAGGCAGGTAACAGAGTCAGAGAGAGCTCCTTCTCTGATCCTTAGGAGACCCACATGATGACCAAGCCGCACATCTGCTACATGTGTGTAGGGGGTCTAGGCCCAGCGCAATAAGTGACTCCAGTGTTGGGGTTCTGTGTCGGCTGCATCTACTTTCCTTCTCAAGGGATAAATACGTTTAGCTAATCAGGCAATTAAGGATATTCAGTGCAGCAAGCACTTTCAGCCAAAATTGGCCTCTGACCTTTACATGAGCACCATGACACTTGCACACCTTCATACATTCACTCAGAGAGAGAGAGAGAGAGAGAGAGAGAGAGAGAGAGAGAGAGAGAATCAAAGAAAGGAGATCGTCTGTAGATAGCTTCACTTTGTTCTTTGCTTTTTTGAGACAAGAGTTTCTCTGTGTAGCCTTGGCTGTCCTGGAATCGATTTGTAGCCCAGGCTGGCCTCAAACTCACAGGCTGTCTCTGCCTCCCTGAGTGCTGGGATTACAGAGGTGCGCCGCCACGCCCGGCTCACCTTAACATGTTTAAGCCGCTAATTTTCAGGGAGCACTGTTGTGATACTCATGAAGTGAAAAGAGTGAAAACTTTTGAACTCTTGCTTTCTGGATTAAGCTGACAGACTTCCTTGCTTGAGGTTTGGCAGAGTCAAGCAGAGAGAATGATCTGTCCTGAGTGGCCATGCAGACACTTCCTGCT
This sequence comes from Acomys minous, assembly GCF_964271855.1. Taxonomy (NCBI): domain Eukaryota; kingdom Metazoa; phylum Chordata; class Mammalia; order Rodentia; family Muridae; genus Acomys; species Acomys minous. Next base: position 50,663,210 of record NC_140491.1, on the reverse strand, counting down.
TCCTACTTCCTGCTTGCTTTATCCTATCCTCTGGTCTCAGGGTTGCTAGGAAATTAAAAAAATAGTTCAACACATGAAAGTGAAAGGTCCAGTTCTTATCTGTTCAAGTATTTAATGAATATTTACCTGCAGGCTGGCTATAAGCCTTTCTCTCTCTCTCTCTCTCTCCCTCTCTCTCTCTCTCTCTCTCTCTCTCTCTCTCTCTCTGTGAGTTCGTGTATGAGGGTGTGCATGTGAAGGTCAGAGGTCCATTTTGGCTGTTGACACTAATTCCATTTTGAGACAGGCCTCTGTTGCTGCATATGCTGGGTTAGCTGGCCTGTAGACATATGGCGATTTTCCTGCCTCTGCCTCCCATCTCATCGCGGGATTACTGGACCACAGCTTCATCGTACTTACTGTACCTAGATTATCAGGGCTCTATGGACTCATGCTCAGCCCCTCAGCCCTGTGTGCTAAGCCTGTTAGCCACTGATCCATCTCCTAGACTGTATTTGGGTTTCTTGCACAGACCTCTCAAGTGACAGGAAAGCTTTCTTCTCCTGCTAAAGGCGTAAGCAGAGCAATAAAAACCAGTAAGTTTCGGTTCTGGTCATCCAGGACCAGACCACATTCCTCAGACTTCAAAAGGGATTTTTCCCTGAGCTGTCACAACGGTCTAATATTGATGGGCGTGTAGCACACCAATGCCACTCTCTTATGTATCCGAGTCTCCGGAACATGCCTGTGAGAAGGCAGGCCATAGACTGCTTTTGCCCATAAAAGGAAGTAATTGGCCAAGAAACAGAATCAAATTATAATGCCAAACAGACCGAGTGAACGACTTCAACCTACTTGGAAGAGACCTCAACATTGAGCATCCATAAGATCATCTTCTAGGTATCCAGGGTGAGCTCTTTGCTCAGACACAACACTTGAAAACAAAAGGAGAATGCTGCTGTTTCAGACACACCCTGTCAGCTGGAAATGAGCCATCCAGGGGAGCACGTGACCAGGCCTCTATCAACTGACTTGCTTTCTACAGCCAGGAAGCTGCCACCGCCACATCGTAAGAACCCTTTAATTACACTTGTCTTTAGTCTCTATCAGAAGTCCACAGAAAGAGAAACTTTTATTTTATTGTGAGACAAGATCTCGCTCTATAGCTCGGGCTGGTTTAGAACCCATGGCAACCCTCTGTGGTATGCTCCTGAGTGCTGGGATTATAGGTGGGAGCCACCACACTCAGCTAGGAAGAGGAAAAAAAAAATAGAGAAATAAAGTGGACTTCTGGCTTACTGTTATCACCCAGAGGCAGGAACTTGTTTAGGTACAAACCCTTCCTTGTAGATATTAACTAATTAATTAATTGATTAACTAATGAAGGTGTCTGGGGATCCATGTTAACTAGAGGCCCCATGCTGTTCATGGCGAGGTAGGACAATGGCCAAGGCTGGCTTAGTATCACATTCTCGAGAGTGCAAATGCACATTCTGCATTCTGTATCTTATTTCACTCATGACTCTTCCATTTCATAGCGTGCTTGCTTTGTACACAGGCTCACACACACCACAACGAAGTCATGCACAGCAGAGGAAGGTGAGGAACAAGCCTGCTTAAGTGAATTAGAAAACTTTTTTTTTCCCTCAGATCAAAAGACTACTGAAGGATTGGACCTATGGATAAAGTGCCTGCCGCAGAAACAAGAGGACTCCACAGAGCGGCAGAGCAGGCCGGGCAGCATGTTTGCAATCTCAGCATTCAGGAACCAGGGACAGAATTCTCAGAGCAAGCTAGCTATGTTAGCCAAATTGGGCAGCTCTAGGCACAGAGAAGACACTCTGTGCCAATCTCTGACTTGCTTACACACACGCGCGCGCGCACACACACACACACACACACACACGCACCTGTATATGTGTACACCCATATACATGTGAACACACACATACATATACATGCATATCTCACACATAAAGATGCTCAAACTGGTCCAACATGGTAACATGAATAAATCCCAATAAAAGCTACTGAGGATGGGTACTTGACTTAGTTACTGGGATCAGTGCTCTGTCCTCATCAAACTCTTTTGTCCTCTTTCAGCGTGTTTGGCCACGAACTGTTTCATTTACCTTTCCCATTAGCCATTAAATAACTAAAAGGTTCTGTAGACTAAGGATACTATCACATTTCTTTTTCTTTTTTAGATTATTTATTTACTATGTATACAGTGCTCTGCTTGCATGTACACCTGCAGGCCAGCCAGCAGATCTCATTATAGATGGTTGCTGGGAATTGAACTCAGGACCACTGGAAGAGCAGCCAGTGCTCCTAACATCTGAGCCATCTCTCCAGCCCCCCAGAACACATTTAACATACTCTGACTTCGTTGTATCAAAAGGATGGAGCTCCTCAAATAAAAAGCTGGGGACCATCTGGCAGACAATCTAATTCTATACAAGATCAGCTACAAGACGCAGGGAACTAAGGCGAGATACAGTGAGCATCACACCATGGCTCCCAGAGGGGTGGGTTATTTTCTTACCTATAGAGCCACAGGTAGTGCAATCTGTGTCCAAAGACTCAAGGCCAAACTGAATTAAGGCTTGGGTTTCCGTCTTGTCTGAAGAATCCCTTGAGGGTGTGGAACCCCACCCAGATGTTTCCAATGTTCCCTTTGCATTTAGAGGGGTATTAAAATGCTGTAAGTACTGCCATATTTGAGGTCAGGAGCAGTAGGAAAACCACGAAAGCTTCTTCAAATAAACTCTTGATTGTGAAGTCCGGAGGAACCCTGAAGCAGTCAGCTCTTTTGAGGCCACTCTACAAAAGGCCACATCCTCAGTGTCCCTGACTTGCATCAGACAAGTCCAGAGTCACAGCTTTACATCCTGCAAACAGACACCGACTTCGCACAGTATAATTGACTTAGTGATTCCTGACAATTTAGCTCTTTGAATAAAATCAAGAAAAAAATACGCATCAACATTTGCATTCACAAAGAATGACTAATCCAAAAATGACAATAAACTTGTCAGATTTTGAACATATATATAAAACTAGTCATTTTGAGAAGTGACACCCTAAAATTGGGAGCAGTTCTCCGGCACACACACTCAGTGGGTCCTAACTGCATCCCATAGCAACAGCCAGCACAGAGAACTGCTCCCAGGACCTCCGCGCCCCCCACCCCCACCCTGCCCCATCTAGCTTTGCAGTTCCCTGCCCTGGGTATCTGACAGCCTTTCTCTCATCCCTGTATACCCATCTGATTCAATTCCTGCATCACTTTAAGATTTGCTCACTGCGAACTAGAAGTCTAAGATGAAACATGACCATTGCTCCATGGCTACCCAAGGGTGGGTTATTTTTCCCAGGTACTGAGTTTCAAGCCCCCGACAGAGAGCTACAGGTATGACTGCACAGGCCCCCAAAAGGCTTGTCTTGATATTTTCTTACTCTCTTCATTTAGTTTCTAGTTTACTTAGAGCAAATGGCCGCCCTTTAGTTGGTACCTGCACTGTATGAGCACCTGGCATTCACAAGACTATTCAACTATCTTGAGAGTAGGTATTTAGTTGCTTGACTATACAGTGATTGTTAGTGTTACCACCCCCAGGTCAAGTATCAAAATGTTACCAGGAATTAAGTTACTAGCCAAGCACTCTGACTTTCTGAGTGGATAACACATGCTGAGTGACTTATACTAGCTTACCGAGAGCCCCAAAGTGAAACGGGTGGGCTTGGTTTTTCTTCTTCATTTGGTTGGTTGAGGGCAGTTCTCCCTATAATCCCGAGCCTTTGAGCACATGTGATCTTCCTATCTTAGCCTACCCAGTATCTGGGAATACAGGTTTGTCACCATTATCAGGTAGAACTCTTGATTTTTCTTTCGTCTTTTACTCCCAAAATCCAAATAGTCTTTGTTGTTTGAGACAAGATCTATTCTGTAGTCCTGGCTGTCCTGGAACTCATTATGTAGCTCAGGCTGGCCTCAAACTCAGAGATCTGCCTGCTTTTGCCTCCAAGACCTGGGATCAAGTGTGTGCCACTGCCACACAGGCCCCCAAGCCAGCTAGGTTTAATGAAATCTGAAGCAGAGCGTTCCACACACGTGGGAACCTCTGGTCACATGACAAGGTACTTCCACCACTGTGGACACTCAGAATTTAGAAATGAAAGTTCCTAAATGCAATGTATTACCTGTGTGCCAACAATTAAGTCATGAGATTATTACTAAGTCTTGGTGACTCAAATGTTAATCAGGTGTATTGGGATAAACTGGGCACGGCGGCTCATACGTGGAATTCCAGCACTCAGAAGGCGGAGGCAGGAGAACTGCCAAAAGTTCAAAGCCAGCCTAGGGTATAGCCTGGTTACACAGTGAGTTTTAGGCCAGTGTAGGGCTACAGAGTGAGAGCCTGTTTCAGCAAACAGATTACGAGAACAGATACAGTAGACCAAGGGGCTAACGCCATGTACCTATTACTGGGTGGCTGACTTATCTGGACAGACTTGGTTTCCTCATCTGCAACTTGACTGCAAGCAGGATCCTTTTTAGTTTACATCCAGTTTTAAAAGTCACAACAGCACCGTGGTGGCGCACGCCTTTAATCCCAGCACTCGGGAGGCAGAGGCAGGCGGATTGCTGTGAGTTCGAGGCCAGCCTGGTCTACAAAGCGAGTCCAGGACAGCCAAGGCTACACAGAGAAACCCTGTCTCAAAAAACCAAAATAAATAAATAAAAATAAAAAGTCACAACAGCGATATAATAAAAGTTCAGGACCATCTAAAATGACATTAATTTTTCCTTGGCCGCCTTCTATGCTTTTTCTCATCTGGGTACCAAACACTGAAGTTACACTTAGCTTTCTAGTTTGCTGTCCTGTTGCTGTTGTAAAACTGAGGTAGGGATATGTAGTTTAGCTTCCTGGCTACAGCCCATCAAAGAAGGAAGCCAGGAGCTCAGGATGGGAACCCGGAGACAGGAACTGAAGCTGAGAGCCCCGAGGAACACTGCTCACAGGCTTGCTCACCAGCCTAGGAATGGCTCTGCCCACAGTGGGCTGGGTCCTCCTACACCAGCTGGCAATGGAGAAACCGCTTCACAGACACGGCCACAGCCACTCTTCAGCAGAGGTCCCCTCTTCCAAGGTGACTCTAGGTCTGTGTCAAGCTGACAGCTGAAGCTATCTATGTGTGACACTCGGTGTTACTTTTCTCTGGGCGAGTGCTTTTCCGGTTCTCTTGCAGCACTCCTCACGGATTTTCTCATTATCTTGCTGAAGTTCAGGTTAGTGCCACGCTACACGCTGTGTAAATCCTCTGTTCAGCCAAGGTAAACACGTTTCCTGATAGAATCAACAGTTTCCATAGCCTTCATTCTTTTTGTTATTTTTTTTATTAGAGTTTGTCATGATAGCTTAATTGGTTTTCTCTGCTTATTGAGAAATAGTTTTTGAACATTTACCCTGTGTCTTAAATATGCTATGACCGTAATTACTTAATTCATCAACTTGTACTGACAAGAATCCTTCAATGTGTTCTCACTAAAATGGGGAAACATTCACAAATCAAGTCCCTATCCTGACCCCCATGCCCCTCCCATGGTTTCTGTTTATCCTTGACTGTCCTGAACTCACTTTGTAGACCAGGCTGGCCTCAAACTCACAGCAATCTGCCTGCCTCTGCCTCCCGAGTGCTGGGATTAAAGGCATGTGTCACTACTGCCTGGCCACCGAAGCTGTGAGTCCTTCGGTTATAAACCACGTGACCCTTGGGCAAATTACATTGCTGTGATGGGTTTCCAAATAACAGTCCCTCCCTCACAGGGGGGACTTGGGTTCTCAACATTGTGTTTGTAACTGTGACTGGCATACAGCAAACACTCAGTGGGTTTCCTCAGACTCACAAAGATGGGTTTATAATCTGACAAGAAGACCCATCACAGTGCCCAGACCAGTAATTCCCGTTGGGCAGTCTAGGACAGTTCCTGGGAAAGTTTTCCATTTTACTTACTAACCTTCCATGGACAGTTACCAGAGAGAAACATACGTCCTTCAAGGAAGCAGATTCTAAAGTCTAGATTCATAAAACAAGCTTGAGAGCTCTCCTTTCCAAATGTGTCACTGTTGTTTTAAGGTTTAAGGGAAAAAAATGTGTTATGTCAAAAAGATAGGAAGCCAGTAATTGTTAATATTTAAAAAAACTGCACTTTATTTTTTAATTTAAAAGTAATTTTTAAAAGTACGTTTTACTTATTGTATGTCCTGGTGTGTTTGGGGTGCATGTGCTATGTGACATACATACGTGTGGAGGCCAAAGAACTATTTACAGCAGTTGGTTCTCTTTTTCTACCATATGGGTCAACTCATCTATGTCTGTACTCGCTCATCACTGTTGCTGGCCTCTGAGGACCTTTCTTTTAAAAAAGTATATTAGTAGGTAAGATAAATTCATCAGAATAGGAAAGTCATTGAAAAGAACTGCATTTCCTCAGAGGGTAGCTAAAGCAGAGACACACCAAGAGCTGAGCCAACTCTATTTCAATAAAAGGAAGTTCACCATCCATCAAGGGAAATACTTTTTAATTTTTTTCTAAGAGAGCACAGAGTGTACAGACAACACCAATTATAATGGTTGAGAACTTTGGTGGCAAAAAAAAAAAAAAGGTGGCTATAATCTCAACACTCAGGAGGGAGAGGTAGGAGATCTTGGGTTCAAGGCTAGCCTGGACTACATGAGATCCTGATAATACTGTACGGAGTATAGGTCCACAGAGAGCGTTGCCTAGCACTGTCGAGACTGCACAGTCAATTCCCAGCACCATGAACAAAGTGCAAACACCTACCTTTGACAAAAACCCCATCTAGTCTTGATGTCCTTGAGTATAGTCCAAATTTACGATCAGTGTGTCTTCCTGAATGGTTTCTGCATCATAACTAATTTGATAAATGACAGTTCCATCCCCCCAGGTGGAGGCTAATGGAACATGTGCTCGCATGCACGTACCCACGCCTCCCCCAGTGAGCAGCTCCTCAGTCTGCAGCAGCTGTTCTTGATGCCTTTCCATGACCTGCACCTCATCTGTCAGCTGTGCCCCCAAAACACACCCAAGACGCGAGCAGTTTTCAAACCATCTTCACTCCCCACCACCATGACCCAAGTCCCTGCCTCATCTCTCCAGGATTACGCCAACCTTCCTGCCCTCCCCCTTCTGTCCTCCCATGCCACACGGAGGCCATTCAGGATCTAGTTCAACCCCGCCCCCCAGCTCATACCATGCAGCTACACTTGCCCTCCTTCATGTTTAGAGTACCAGAGGCATGCTTTCATTTCAGGGCCATTGACGGCTGATTTTCCTCTTTTTTCTGCATAGTACCAGCAGCCTTCACCTCCTTCAAACTCCACCTCCAAGTACGGATTCCTCTGGTCCCAACCCGACACAGGACCCTCTCCACCTCCCCTTCCTGCTTCTTTGTCCGGCTAGTATGGCCTGCTATCCACTGTTGGAGCTTTTACTTTTTCTTGCTCACATCTCCTCCTACTGGATTTATAATCAAGGTAGGGATCCTTTCTGCTTGCTATGTCATTCAATAAGTAGAATACAGCCTGTGCACACCAGGCATTCAGATATAGCTCTATAGGAATGAGCGATGGGCATGGAAGGTGCTAGAACGCACCCAGGTGCACTCCTGGAAGGCAGTGTGAGGTCCAGGAAGAGGGTAGATATATGGAGCTCTGCTGACCTGATCCGCTACAGGAGAAAAAGCAATGGAAAGTTGTCTCTTGAGTTGACTGCACAAACGCACTGAGCTGAAGTGCCACAGTTTTAAAAGTTGTTTATAACTTTAAAGAGAAACTGGACAAACACCTATTGGTGTTTTCAGCCTGTGTCAGAAAGTCACTATCACTCATGGGTCCCATGACAACCTGAGGAAGAATACTCAAATGACAGAGTAATTATTTATTTGCAATCACTTATTTTTATCCTGTTCTGTAAGATTTTTCCTAAGAGCAAAGCGAGCAATTACAACTTCAAAAAAGCTGGTAAGATACAGCTCTTAGAGGAGATTGCTTGCTAGGTGTGTGTAGGCCTTAACTTCTGATTTCCAGGACCACTTGGTGGGGTAGGATGGGGTAGCCTGGCAAAGATACTTGTGCCTGCCTGCCTGCCCTTTAGGATCTATAACAGGCGACATGAATAGAAACAGAATGCTGGTCAAGTTAAGGACCTAAATACAAAGATCGCTTTGACACAAGCAGCCTTAAGGGTTACCTCCTTGACAGTCCATTTAGGAAAAGTACATACAAACTTTTTTCCTTTGGCCAAAATATGGACATTTCTTTCCTTCTTTACATACTTATTTTATGTGCATATATTTGCTGTGTGTGTGTGTGTGTGTGTGTGTGTGTGTGTGTGTGTGTGTGTGCGCGCGCGCGCGCGCGCGCATGCATGCAGATGCAGGCACTCACAGAGGCCAGAAGAGGGCACCGAATTCCCTGGAGGCAGCCAAAAGTGGTGTAAACCACAGGATGTGGGTCTTCTGCAGGAGCAGCAAGTGCTCTTAACCACTGAGGCATCTGCCCACTCCCTAAAGCTCTTTAATTCAGATGGGAAAGCACAGCACTGCCAAAGAAACAGAACTACTAGTCAAAGTGCTTGAACAAAAACTACCCAACTGATGATTTATACTCCTGTGTTTTAAAAATGAATGTCATAGAAAGTGAGCCATGTTTTCTTTTCTTAGCTGAAAGGAGAGAAAGCCCAGGGCTTTGGGGAAGAACACGGAGCCTGTATTGTCATGAGTGCAATGCAGGTAGCTCAGTCACAGGCCTAACCTCATAAAGGTTCCTGCTGCCTCGGCTGCACCAACTCCTGCAGAGACCCGGACATGTGCAGTGCTCCCTTAAATGACAACTCTATGTGTTACACATGATTACGCCAGAAAATGGGGTGGTCTGTTTAGTCTGGGGCAGACTTATCACTCTGGCTTCCCATTCTCAACTGTGCAAAAAGGAACCCACAGAGACAAAGTCACATATCTATTTTGAAAAGTATTTACTTAGTTTGAATAAATTAATTGCAAATAAAAATTAAGCTACAATATATAGCCTCAACAGAAATGACAAGAACACACACAACACAAGACGAGATTTCCTTGCATTAGTCACAAAATATGTGACGAGAAAACTTCAGAATCCATTAAATTCTTTGAAAAGAGGGTAATAACCAGCAGGTACTGATATATCACAGCTAACTTATAATACAAATTTCTTGACATGCATTTCCTGAGTGAACCCAAACGATCATTTTAAAAACAAGAAATTCTGACAATCAAATCAAATCAAATAGTTCATGGCTTCTAAGTGACTTTTTCTGTTTTAATTTTTAAAATCAAAACATTGATGTGGTAAGATAAATTAAAGCTATACTATCACATACATAAATTTGACAATAGTCAATTAAGTATTATACAATTTTTCAAACTAAAGGAAAAGAAGTCCAAAGACTGAAAGATGACTCTATCTAATCTAAAGAACACCGACTTCTACGAGTGTTGAAAGGGTCTGGTGTAGTGCACGTGTCTGTACTTCTGTGCATCTGACACAAGGCTGGGGTGAGAAGACACTGCCTTGCTGTCACACACTGGAAAGAGACCCTGCGGAATGCCCTGCTCTGCGGTCACTGGCCTCGGGAGTCAGGCCCACAGTTAAGGCTGGTCTGCCAGGTACAAAGGGAGGTACTATTGTCACTCACGCCTCACAGCTCTAGACTCTCTAATGCCTGGAATAACCCAAATACAGAATAAGTAACAAAACACTTTTTATTTTTCTAAAAGCAAATCAAGTAATTTTCTTTTCTTGTTAATTTCTTGTTAATTTATTCACTTTCTCATAGGATTTTTTTCTTTTTCTTTTTCTTTTTTTTTTAGAAACAGTGAACAGATGAACCACAGTTTATATCCAAAAAAATAAACTTGCCAAATGTTGCCGGCACTAAAAACAGATCAGTTATCATGGGAGAAAAATAGATCATCTAGATTAAATTGCATATTCAAAGGAGCATATAAAACGTTTCTGAGCATTAACTTTTGTTATAGTACTACACTTGAGAGAAACATTAAGGAAAACATTTTCTGATTAACTTCAATGTGGTTAAAAACAAACACATCTTAGACAATGGTAATAATTAATATGAATCTGGTTTTATGAAATATTCTAGTTCATCAAATTCCTTACTTATGTGGGGCTGAGGGAGGGAAGCTCTCCTGTCTTTCTCCTTAACTTCGCAATCCTTGAGCTACGTGCCCGCTAACTACCACTCACACCAAGGTGTGCGACACCGTCGTTACCATGCTAGCCTATCACGACATTCTAAGGTATTTTCTATGATAAAGATAAATAGAAAAAAATGAATATACATGTTGCTGTATTTTACAATGTTTGCAACAAATTGTAAACTAACATAGTTTGAACCAACAGGCCCTCAGTTATACAGAACAACTTCTCAACACTGAGGATGGGTGGTGATTCAAAAACACTAAAACGAAGGCATCAAATTAGACTATGTCTTTTTCTCCTCAAAATATATTTTCAAAACTCAGAATTCAGAAGTCTGGAGCTTTCAAAAATTCCTTTGTTTGAGTTTCCCAGATTTTTCTCAGAAATTGCTATTATAAATATTTTAAAAAATTCTTCATCTTAATGCAAATGAGCAGAGCAGAGAAACTTACATGGACAATGGGTCAGAAAACCCAACTCACTTAGCTTATAAACTTATAATGTAGTCCTAGAGTATAGCTGTTAGTCTAGAGGTCCTTGGAAAATAAGTCTGATATAGCCTTGTTCACCAGCCAACTGATGTGCACAAAAGGGACAGGCTGCGTGAAAAGTGTGAGTACCATGAGGAAGTGGGATCTGGGACCAATACGCCGTTGTCTTTTCTGAACACACGTGCCCACAAGGGCTAAAGGCATGGGTGGGAGGGCCGGCGTCCACATAAAATCCAGCTTCACATCCAAGCCACAGAGGGACATAGGGACCAACAGACCTACACATAGGACATTCACGATCTTTTCCGTCGCGTTCTTCTTTGTTTCCCCAGTTATGGTAGCCATGAACATGGCCGCAGTTTAGATAGACCCATGGCTGCTTCTCATCTACAACATCTTTCCTCTTCATACTGGGAAAGGCTAGTGTGTTGAACCCTACAGGGCACTGAGGTCTTGCTGCATTGATTTCCTGTCTTAGAGCTTCTAAGTGCTTCACAGTAGGAGTGTGGGAAAGACCCTCTGCAGTACGCCACAGCAAGGTTGCCCCACAAAGGTCAATTAAGGAGCCGTCTTGTAGCTGATTGGTTTCAATTTCCACCTGAAGGAAAAAAGAATCAAAAGCACAGTTACCACTGTGTTGCACCAGATCTTCAGCAAGTCCCAAGGAGACAGGAGACCTCCTAGGTTACCTGCTAAACCTAACGAAGTTTCCATCTGTGTGCAATCTGGAAGAACAACTTTTAGTAGCAGTTACAAAAAAATGCTAAATTTGAAAATCAACAGTAACACACTGAATAGTAACTTTTCTCTTTCTAGCCAAAAGACAACTTATGATTTAATCATTTGGCTAATCAACAAACCTAGTTATTTTTAATTATAAGTACAGTCAAAGACATACACAAAGAACAGATGCCTAAACTTTCCTACCTGGAACAAAACACCTCTAGAATTAGTATTTGGAAGTCAGTGCTTGACAGTTTTAGTTTTCATGTGTCAGCAACATGTCTAAGACCTTTGCTGAAACACACACACACACACACACACACACACACACACAATTCAGTCCAACTCATCTTTTGTCTGTTTATTGTAGTAAAAAGAGGCTACACGTGAGGACTTACCATCTTCCCTCTCTGCTGGGCTGACCTGGTTTCGCGGAGACTGAACACATTCCCGCAGACTGAGATTTCTCTCCACACTCCAGGCTTGGAGTCCTCCGTGAACCCGTTACGTGGGTGCATCACAAGAACTCCATTAGTGGTCAAGCCGTCCATCTGCCCGTCAGATGTCTTCCACTTGGCCGCCTTTTCCTATAAAGGAAGAGTGCACTTGTATTTATGTGTAATTTGGAAATAAAAACTGTATAAAAGAGTGCGTTAGGGAAGAAAAAGCTTTTTACCCCAAGAAAGATGTTTTTTGATGAGTCAAATCCTGCTGCATAAATCCGAGCCGTAAAGGGGGGGTTGCGCTCACATATGATCCTACAGGCAAACCTTGATATAGTGCTTTGCACTGACTGCGTGTCAGAGTTACCCTGACTTCCAGGAACTGTGTCCGTGACTACAAAATCAATAGGACTTTCAGTTGACCGACCAATCTAAAGGAAAACAAAAGACAAAAAACTTCATTCAAAGAACACAGTGGATTCCATTAAGAAAGGGATAATGTAAAAACATTTAAGCCTCTGAAATTTCTTACGCTCAAACTCGCAACTTAACTATGGGGACATCTACACCTTTGAAAATTAATCTGTCACACTTTCTGATGTAGCAGTCACTTGGAGCATAGAGTTATGTGGGAACAAGTGATGAAATTTCCACAACCCTTGGGGAATAAGGAATACAATGTGGCTGAGATTCTGAGATGGCTGCAGGCTTCAGCCCTTTTAAGACGGAGTTGTGTCAGATTCCCGCCATATAGCGCCCCACCGTAACAACACAGTGAAAATGTGTCAGTCTTTTATGACGACGCTAGAACATCACACTGTGGGCAGCACTGATAGACAGCTACACTGCTGCTGTGCTCAGGAGCTGTGCGTGGACTCTGTAACAGCGCTCACCCCTTTCCCTTACATTCCCAGCTGTCAGTCCTTGCTTTTAGCAACAAGCTTCTCCTCTGACCACTTACACTGATAAGGACTGAGACATCAAATAACCAAACTTCAAAGAACGGTGCCTCAAAGGGACTTTGTGGCAGCACAGGAAGGAATTCTCTGTGTAGGCTGTAGGGTCTGTCCTAACCCAGCTATTTTTTTCATTTCTGAGTAGAAATGTTTCTAGCTGGAGTCCTGGGTGAGGCGGGGGTCAGGGTAAACCATTTAAAGTACTGGCTTGTAAACAGGGCACTTGCATCTTGAATGGAACAGATGACAAAAGTGACATGTGTCACTGGTTTCGTGGAAACATTCAGAAGACTTCGATCTGAACTGTATTATAACACAGAGCTATACAACGTAAGGATGGCACACAGAGAGCACCCACGCTCTACACGCACGACGCGTTCACGTGAGGGGCAGGCCTAGCTCTAGAGGACAGCCGAGGAGCCCCTCTGCTCTGCTCTCCACGTAGCTGGAATTATAACTGTGCCACAGTGCATGTTTTTATTTTCCACAGGAGATAAAAGTTGATTCAAGATTTGCTTAAAAAAAAAAAAGTCAATTCAAACTAATTTCCTGTTATTGATATGCACCATGTTCTAGCTATAAGGAGATTCATCAATCTACCACACGCCATACTGTTTCTCTGATGTCTTCCCCGCCCCCTCCCCTGCCCCAGAAGGTCTTTGTACCGGTTGGTGTCAAAAGTCCTACTAAACCTGGTTATAAGGTACAAATTAGGAAAAGGCTGTCAAGTCTTTTAGGTGCCTATCGTCCCCATCAGATTGTCCCCACTGGAAGTCTACACTTCATATTTAGACACAGGGAGTACCTACATATTTAACTGGACTGCAATCTGAATTTCTACCTGACAGACTCAACAGGAATGTTCTTACTCAGCTCAGAACGTAGATAATTCATTTCTCAAAGATGACCTAGTTTACTAGACTGTTTTCTTAGGGTCTGTAGTGCAGACAAAGTCCATTTTCCACAGGGATGACACATGTAGAAATTTTCTGATACTGGAAAATTAACTTAGGAAAACAAGGAGCCAACTACAAAGGATGAGATAAATAAATACAAGGTACTTTTTGAAGTTAAATTTCAAATCTGTGACCAAACAGCTATATATTATCTTGATTTTTTAAAAAAGCTAACCACATACATTTTAATCGCTTGTTGATAAAAATGTAATAAAAAAACACTATTCTGTTAATTCTGTTATTTTATCATGATCCAACCTTTCATCACTAAGGATGTTGTTTAGTTTAGTAAAAACAAGGAGAAACAAGCACCCATTTTCTAACACTAACTGTAAAGATACTATTCTTAAAAAAATTCTATGTCTCATTTACAGGGTTAGAAGAGAGATCAACCTCAAAAATACTTTGCTAGTGATCAAAATTAAATACATCTCTAGGCTTTTCATTTAATATTATGAAGAAAAACTAATTGGGACAATAATTTTAATTGACAGTGAATTCTAGTTAGGTTTCTTTAGAAAATCTAATCTTAAGGGAGAAAATATCAAGAATTTTATGTCTTTGGTCATCACTGCTCTATAACTTATCAGTATATAAAAATTGGCACAGGGGATGGGAGCCACCAGGAGAAACTTTTATTATTCCAGTAGCTCTGACCAGATGTGTGCTGAAAACCAAATCCCTACAGTTGATGTAAATAGTTAGAAATTGCCTGTACTTTTGGTGACTTAGAGAGGAAAGGAGGAGGTGGCAGGGGGAAAAAAAAAAAGAAAAAAGAAAAAGAGAAAGAAAGAAAAAATCCTAACCATGTGCAGAGCATCTCTGAGTTTCTTGTTTGCAATAACAACAACTAATATTCGCTGAGAGTTCACCAGACAGCTGGCTCGGAGCTGCTTATTCTCAGCTCCCAAGGGAGAGGCTGCTCTCTGCACTCCACAGAGGAGGACGTGGTGGCACAGAGTAGCTAAGAAATGCTTACCAGGAATTTAGATCCCAGAGTCCCTCCCTCTCTCTTTTTTATTTTTATCTCATGCACATGTGTGAGTGTCAGTACGCATGCATGTGCAAGTGTGTGTGCCTAGTGCCCTTGGAGGTTAGATCCCCTGGAACTGGAGCTACAGGAAGTTGTGAGGCACCTAATGTGGGAGCTGAGAAGCAAACCGGGTCTTCTGTAAGAGCAGCAAGTGTTCTTAACCCCTGCGCCACCTCTAGCTTGACAGCCCATCTTTATACCACACTACAAAGACTTTTAGATCTGAGGTTTCAATACGTATTTTAAACAGATATATCATGAAAGCATAATTAATCTGATCACAGCAAAGTCACTGACAACAGATTTTTAACTTTTTCATTTTTAAGGAGAAACAATCATGCTATAGTACCTGGAACATATCAGTGTTGCTGTCGTGAGTATATTCAACCACCACCGTCTGGGCTCGAGATAAAGTGTAGGAGATGCTGTGCTGGTCCTTGTTGCTTATTGCCTATAAATGAAAAGGTTGACAGCAAAAATTAGCCGTCAATCAAATCAGAAAATCTCTTCACTAAAGAAGGTAAACTATGTGCATGCACTCGGGAAGCTGAGGCAGGTGGATCTCTGTGAGTTCAAGGACAGACAGGGTTACAGAGAAACCTTGTCTCAAAAAACAAAACAAAAAACTAAAAAGGTAAGCTATTTGTCACACACATGTATTTCACCCCTGGAATTTAGGGCAGAGGTGGGAAATTCTATAACTTCAATTGTGACTGTGCCTTCATCACAAAGTTATAGAATACTTTTTAATAGTCACCAAATAAAAATACAAATTCTTAAAAGTCTGTTTCTCTTAAAAGCACTTTAAATTATAAGGGAACTAATATAAAGTACCATGTGGAAATCGAAACGGAACAGCCAATATATATATCTCTGATAAGGAAAAAATTCAAAATTTCACAAGGAAAAAAAATCCCATATTTTAATAGTGATATAAAAATTATATATAAAGTTAAGATTACATATCAGTTTATTTTCTTATCCTACAGATGACAAATTTTCCCATATACTGGACCAGATACAGAAAATTATACAGAATAATTAAACATTACAGGAGAAAATAGATGCAATTCTGATGGCCACAATTTTGAGTTATCCTAAACTGAAGTCCACTGTTAAAAAGAACAAGTTTTATTTTCAGGTGTTTCTATGTTAATGAGTTGAAGATAATATCAAAAGGGGGAGGACTTCGTTACTGCAAGATGATTATACAGAGCAAAAAGGGGGAAATGTTTGATTTGCTTTTTAGCTAATCTTTAATAGGTAACAAATGTCTCAACATGCCGGGTGGTGGTGGTGGCGACGGCGGAGGCAGTGGTGGCGCATACCTTTAATCCCAGCACTCAGGAGGCAGAGGCAGGTGGATCACTGTGAGTTTGAGGCTAGCCTGGTCTACAAAGGGAGTCCAAGGAAGCCAAGGCTACACGGAGAAACCCTGTCTCAAAAAACCAGCTAAACAAACAAACAAAAACACCAAAAAACCACCACCACCACCACCAAAACCAAAACAAATGTCTAAACATAATAAACACCTAAGCGCCAATTACCTGGTTTTAGCAAAGCTTAAAAGTGCTGGCTTACCATCTCACTTGGTTGTAGACAGTTTTGAGACAGGATCTCTGTACACAGCCCTGGATGGCCCTGGTTTGTAGACCAGACTAGCCTCTAATTTACAGAGAACCTTCTGCTCTGCCTCCTGAGGCCTAGGACTGAAAGCCTGAGCCACCACCCTGGGCTTCTCTGTTTCTGTTTGTTTTGAGAGTCTGGCTGTATAGCCCAGGCTGTCCTTAAACTTGTGATCTTCTGTTTCAGTTTCTGTAAATACTGGGATTACAGGTGTGTATCACTGTACTTGGCTCTCATTTTCATCTATCTGGTTTTTTTTTTTTTTCCTATCTGGTTTTTAAATTGGGCCTTGTGCACCTCTGGATGACCTATACCTTACTATGCAATACAGAATGGCTTTCGATCCCCGTCCTTCTTAAGTTTTTCATGTGCTGGATTGTACAGGTGTAGGCACTCAAACAGAGACGTTTATTTATTTGTGTGTACATGTTCACACGCACATGCATAGGTAGGAATTGGAGTACAACCTGTGGGAATTACTTCTTTCCTTCTATCTTGTGGGCTCCAGGGATCCAACTCAGGTAGTCAGGGTTAGTGGGACGTCCATTGACTCATTGAGCAATCTTGGTAGCCCTCTTTTTGTTGTTGTTTTGAGGCTGCCCACATGTCCCTTCCTATCGAGGTATCCATCCTCAAGAACATGTATAATTTACAAGCATGGTGCTAATGTTTTACTACATATTTATGTACTTATAACTATTTATAATTGTTTCACATTTTAAAATCTATAGAAACTGTATTAATAAAAATAAAAATTAGTAATTTCTGGAATATTTTTTAGGGGAGCAAGGGAAAGGGACAGGTCTCAAGGTGTTGCCCATGTTGGTCTATGACTCTCCATTCTTCTTAGCCTCCGGAGCACTAAGACTTCAGGTGTATGCCACATGCTAAGGCTAAGAGTTAGCTTTGTTGTTGTGATCAAACACACAGGACATCACCCATGCTAGGAAATAGTCCTACCACTGAGCTTTATCTTTAGCTATGAAAGCTAATTCTTAATTTCTAAAACATTTGTGGGTGTTGAGGCTATAATTTTTTAACTATTACACTTTTTCTTAGATTAATAATAAGAACTACACCAGGGCAAGTCTGAGTTTTACTAGAAGTCCTGGCTTTAATCCATCCTAGAGACTACCAGGCTATAAACAAATTTTCTTCAGGATATACATATATATACATATACATACATACATACATACATACATACATACATACATATATTGTTTTGAGACAGGGTTTCTCTGTGTAGCCCTGGCTGTCCTGGAACTCACTCTGTAGACCAGGCTGTCTTTGAACTCAGAGATTCTCCTGCCTCTGCCTCCCGAGTATAAAGGCACGTGCCACCTTTAAAGGCCAAAATTTTAAAAAATTGACACTAATCAATTTTCAATCCCTGAAGGTTTTTTGTTGTTGTTGTTTTGTTTTGGCTTGGTAAAACCAAAAAAGGGCTAACAGTGAAAGCATGAAGGACAAGACAATATAAAAAGTTGAGAAAGCAGGGCTGGGGAGGGAGGTGTCTCAGGGCTGGGGTCGCAGGGACAGGAGGCGCCTGGAGCTCACTGGCCGGCCAGCCCATCTTGATTAGGGACCTCCAGGGTCAGTGAAACCCTGACTCAAGAAATACGATGAAGAAGATGTTGATGTCTGTCTGGCCTTCACAGGCACAGACACAAACATACATAACATGCACATACGTACATACATTCATACGCACATACAAAATAAGAGAGTATTTTAGAGGAAGATTATAAATATCGCCCTTGACAGCTGCCCTCAAACAGAGGTGTTACATAGCTAATAGGTATCTGAAAATATTTAAATGCTTTTTTGGGTGTCACAATGATGTTAGTAATTAATGATTTTTAGTGCATGGAGAACCAAGGATTTAAGTGTCTTGTAACATGAAGAAGTGGTATACTCCAAATACTGAGAGCACTTCCATGGGCAAATACTACAGAGAGCACCTCAGACTGAGCTGCCACCACCCACTAACCAGCCTTTCCTACACACTCACTGGCTCTCCTAGTAATCAAGGGAAGGCCAAATGGAAGTGTGGTATCCAAGCTGGATACAGAACAAGGCTGAAATCTAGTTAACTTCAAGGACTAGGCACCTAAAACTAGTAACATACACCAACTTTACCGCATCTCATTTATTTAACCTGACAAGGGCAGAGCACAGAAGCTGTAACGTCACGTATGACCTGGGGCTACATAGCTACAGATACCTCTAGAAGCCAAGGAACTCTGTAATAAGAATATCGGATACCACATTACTGAATTCAGTTTGTGCTAAAAGAAAGAAAGGAATTCCAGGCAATACGAAGATTCAAAACTTCCTCTGCTTTCATCAGTCTCAGAAAGGCTCGAGTACTGTCAAGGTCCAGCCTCTAACACTTGGTGAGGAGACAGAAAGGGGCCAGCAGGACTGAGAGGGCCTGGGGGTGAGCAGTCCACTGCAGGCACAGCAGGGACCGGGCGTGCCCTGCTCAGTCAGTGCAGCGCCTGTTGAGGTCTGCTCTGTACAAGGCACTGGGGCAAACCCAGCAAAGAACACAGTGAGCCTCAGAGGGCCCACAGAGCCTCAGGGATCCGGACAGCTTTAGCTCTTCCCTGCCTCGGGTCTGTTGTTAAAGGGGAGCGGGCAAGTCCACATGGCACTCTCCAACACCATGTTTCCAAGGTCTCTCCCTCAGTCCAAACAAAAGAAAAAACCGAAACCGAGATGTGAAGCTCTAGGGACACAGGGCACACATCTCAGCCGACTGTATCTCACCTTGGCAGCCTGAGGAGTACATGCAATATGCACAGTGCTGGGCTTCACCCCATTTGCCTTAGGTCTTTTAAACAAAGCAAATCTACTTTTCCTCCTTCCTCTATCGCCATTTGGGAGAGACCCATTATACCTGAAAGAGAAGAAAATAGGTTTAGCAGATCTCTTAAAAGGATTACACAATTATAAAACAAAGGTTATAGTCTGCCTTACATGTATGTTCAATTCTCAGTGACCTCATGGTCCTCCTAGCAACGGCTGATCTCCAGACCAGCTGCTTGGGTATGAATCAAAACGAGATTCTTTCTGGCTGTGTTTCAAGCCACAGAGAAGTATTATACACAGCTTCAAGTTATCTATCTAAGCGAGAACTCAGCAATAGGATATTGCATTCCTTGGGACTATACATCTCCTGCCCCCCAGACCAGGTTTCTCTGCGTTAGCCTTGGCTGTTTTGGACAGGCACCACCCCTGGCTGTGGCTATACTTTTTAAGATAAATTTTCTGCAGAATTAATCAATAAAGAATCTACTTCCAAAGCTGAACTTGTGAAGTAAGCAGTGTCTGGACTTGTTAAATGCTAGCTACCCGAATAGAGCACTGACGTCTTGCAGCTCCTGTCCAACTGAGCTCTTTCCCACTTACTGGTTAAACGTCCTTCTGCTCCTTCACTCTTCCAAACCCTTCTCTAGAGCACATGAGCCTCAATGGCAAGCAAGTGAGAAATGTAACTAAAGCAACCAGGAGAGTGAAAAGCAAAGTGAACATGTCTGGGTGTGTACCCCAACCAAGCAGTACTGAATTCTACCTCATCCATCGTTAATCCCACACTCAAAAACATGGACAAGCAAAAAGTCCTGGTAGGTTAAGTAGGCGTAGAGCAATGAGTTCTCTAAGGTCACAGAAATGACACAGGCAAACCAAAATATTAATCCAAGTAAGTTTGCTGTGTGTGTGACATAATCCAGAGTCACCTGGGAAGAGGGGGCCTCAATTGAAGAACTGCCTGCACCAGACACCAGGCACTTCTTGTTTATGACTGACAGAGGAGGGTCCAGCCCACGGTAGCTGGCCCCACCCTGGGCAGGTGCTGCTAGGATGTAAGAAAGCAAGCCGAGCAAGCAGTAAACAGGACTCCTCCACGGTCTCGGCTTCAGTTCCTGGCCTGGCTTCTGAGGATAATGGACTATAAAGTGTAAGCTGAAACAAACCCTTCCTGGCACAGGTGTGTTTTGGCTGGTGTCTTATCACAGCAGCAGAACACTAGCTAGAACACCAGGCCTTTTGGGGCTGTATGTGTCCATTCCTTACTGCTTCACTGAGGTACAAGCAGTAATTCAACAGTGATCTTCCTTGTTCACCATTTCTCCACCCTGACAAAATCTTTGCTCTCTCTCAGGTACAGCTAGTCAATCTGAACAGAAACAAGCAGAAAATAGGAAAAGGTTCAAGGATGATGGGGATGATTATAAAATGGCCTGGAACAGTAATTAACAAGGAGAAAGAATCGTATTTCAAAGCTGAGGAGCTCATCCAATGACTGTCATATATAAACATCACATAAACTTGACGCTGTTTACCACGTGCCAGGCTATGTTTAGTCCCCCAAACCACAGATGGAAGGACAGGGGGAATGAATTCTGTACTGGATAAAGCCTTGTTATAAGATTCTATAAAGCAGAGCCCCATGGCTTTCTAGGCTGTACGCGGTCATCAGCCCTACTGGGGGTTCTTTACTGCCCCTCACACTGTCCTTGGAAGCCGTGGACTCTTCTGACTCTACACCATGTCTCTCAAACTCCTCGACAACCTTGTCTAGTTTTGCTTCTAGAAATCACATTTGCACTTTAAGCTATTAAATACAGAGGTAATAACTACAGCTAAAGCTTAGCTGAGAAATTTCTAAATTAAGGGACTTTTTTTTTTAATAGTTCACAAGTTTTCTGCTAAAAGAATTCATCCCATAGTAGTTTTTCTTTTTGGTCATTAAAAGTTATTTTAACATGATAAAATATATTTATCCCAAAGTTCTAATATTGTGGCTACTATATAAAGTTTATGCTGGGGTTATCACAATATAAGTTTGGGTTGAGTTTAGCCAGCATGGCTAACTGGTTCACAGCAGCAATACTAGCACTGCTGGAAGAAGCAGTGGAACCCGCATCTACGGCCTCCAGTGAAAAAGTCCCAAGCAGGCACTGGTGTGATGGCCCAGCAGTGAGAGTACTGGTGTGATGGCCCAGCAGTGAGAGCACTGGTGTGATGGCCCAGCAGTGAGAGCACTGGCTAGCCCCCCAGAGAGGCCAGGTCCTTTCCATCACCCACACACACACAACTATAGACGGCAACTCACAACCTTCTATAGTTCTACCCCCAGGGCATCCAAAGCTGCCTTCGGCCTGTGTGGTCACCAGGCATGCATGTATGGGCATCAAACATACATGCAGGCAAAACACCCATACAAATTAAAATAAAATAAAAAAAAAGTCACAAATAAACAAGAAGCTATACCAGTCTGAGTCTCAAAAGCATTAAAGTCTAGAGCGCCAGACATTCGGGGGGGGGGGGGGGCGGGAGAATAACTGGGGCAGAGCATTCCATAATTCTTAGTTTCCAGACTTCTTAGCCAACAGACTGTATCTACATTTTACAGTTACTCTAGGTTTAGATAAAAGCACTGAAATAATGGAATCGCCCATCCTTCACTCTACAGATGGCTTTTGTTGGAGTGTCAATGAACGAGGTAACTGTTGAAGCAAGCAGACACCTGTGTGCTGGGCTTGACAGTCAGTTTATTGCTCCCTTAGGTCTACACAAGTCTGTTTACCAGTAAGTAGAAACACAGCTGGTCTTTAGGCACAAATTAACACTACTGCAGAAGGCAAAAGAACAAATACACACTAAGGGACACAAAATGACCTGAAGTAGGAAAGGGAAAGGCTTTTGGCAAAGTTGGCAAAGTAGCTAAAGAAACATTTTCAGAAGGATAGGACAGAGAATGCAGTCTTTTAAGGGTGAGGACAAAGTAAAGCTTACTCAGTGCCTTCCTGATGTGGGTGCTGGGAACTAAACTGAGGTCCGCTGGGAGTTAAGAGCAGCAAGCCCGTCACCATTAGCTCTGAGCCATCTCTCCAGCCCTTACTCAGTATTTCGATACTTAGAAGAATGGTCTAAATATGGGCATCAGAAACTTCTTAAACTGCTAACACTATTAACTTTAAATTATTTTGGAAGTAGTAAGATACAAATTCTTAAAACACAACAGCAAAAACTCTACCCAAGAGAGAATTACCACACCATACTCAGTTTTATGTTTCATCCCACAGCATTCTTACCCTAAGACAATGAGTTCACCATATTTTACTGGGGCTTTGGAAGGATGATTTTCTTGATCAGGAGAAAACATGGGCTTGGCTGTCTTTCTCAAATCTTTGTTCACTGGTCAGGAGCCTTGAGACACCCTTTGCATTATTCCCTAGGGGAAAAAAAGTTTTGCTATTAACATGAACAATGATTTCAGTTTAAACAAAACAGTATTTTCCAAGTCTTCCTGAGCACATTATGCAAATCATATGAACTACACAGTATGTGATGTTCCCCTGATAATGGCTCTGCATTTGAGACCAAAAGATCAAACGCACATCTGGCTGTCTGCCACTTTACAGAACATACTTGTACATTTCCTTATTATTTCTACAAAGTACAATTAGAGGCCTTGGATATAATCATGTAAGAAGATATGATAAGTTTTTATAAATCAGGTAAGAAGGCTCGCTGGTAAAGTTGCTTACCAGCAAGCCTGAATGACCTGAGTTTGATCTGGGTCCCCATGTGGCCAAGGAAAGAACCAATGCCTGCAAACTGTTCTTTGACCTCCACACGCACACCACGGCACATGCAGGCAGATGATAAATAAACATGAAAACAATATAAAAGTAGACATGAAAAGATGAGAGAGGCAGAACAGTAGGGACTTGGGGATCCAAGGAACAACACGAATTCTCTGTGCTCTCTTTGCCTAATGTATGCCAGATGTGGAACCGAGGACGCCAGCAACCTGGAAATATCAACTGGTACAGACAGAAACAAACAAAAGTTTGCTCTCTGTTTAAAGGAGCAATCAAGTGGCAGCTTAGGAGATAGAAAGCTTCGGCCATAAGTGCTCTACTGTAGCCAAATACTATAGAAACTGCCCCATCCTCATTAGCCAGAGCGGAGTGCCGGGCCTCAGCAGTCACCAGAACCACAAAAAGAGGCTGAAAGCACAGCAGGACAGTGTCGATGCAGGGCTCTTACTTCAATGGACAAGCATAGTCTTTCAATCCCAGTGACACAGAAACTATGCAGATGGCTCTCATCTCCCCATGCATATGCAGTGGGAAGGTTCTTCCCCCTGACTTGCCGTCAGAGACTTTATCTGCTGTCTAAGAGAGACATCCATTGCCCTGACAAGCAGTGTCAGGAAATGGCAGTGCAAACAGAAGGCTTAGATAATACAGTCTCAAAACAGAACTTGAAAATGTCCAGGTTTCAACATATTATCCTAACATATCAAGAACTAAAAAGATTTAAGACAGCAGAAACAGTAACCAACAGGCGACAAAACTGAGAAGACAAATCTAAGACTACTCAACAAAGAGTTAGATGCAGCCATGATAAAATGTTCCAATAAGCAATTACAAACACATGTGGGGATAAAGTACAAAGTCTCAGCAAACAAAAGAAGACACAAAGTGGAAATCTCCAAATTAAGGGACACAGTAAACCACAATAGAAAGCCTACAAGGTAGGCTGGACACCAGAGTGGGGCAGAGCCTTCTGGGTCAGTGGGGCTACAGCATTTGCACAGCTGCATCCTCAAGAAGAAAAAATGCAGAGCTGAAACAACACTCAAAGAAATAATGTCTGAAGACATAGCAACTGTGGTGAGAGACATGCAACTGTAGATTCACAAAACTAAATAATCCCGTCTCAAGATAACCTAAAGATAACAAACAGCACCAAGATAAAGGTTCTGAAGACTGAAGGCAAAGAAACACCCTTAAACCAAGCAAACAAAATAAACAGTATTCCATCTGCAGTGAAGAAGCTGGTAGAATGATAGCATATGTTTCACCAGAAACCATAAGACCCATAAAACAGTGGCTCTATATGGTTTAAAAACTTACAGCCAGGCGTGGTGGCGCATGCCTTTAATCCCAGCACTTGGGAGGCAGAGGCAGGCGGAGCCTCGTGAGTTCAAGGCCAGCCTGGGATTAAAGGCATGTGCCACCATGCCTGGCTTATTTCTCAAATTCTTGATGCATGCATGCATCATGTAGGCATACACGTATACATACATACTCCTAATATAAGTACAACCTGTTCGTCCTATTTAATGTTGCTTGTATGCATAGTAAGAAGTGTCTTTATCCAATAAAATCAAGAGAAAGCAATTAAAACATTTTCAGGCATAGAAAAATTTAAAAAGGAAATTGCCAGTAGCATGACATAAAGAAACTAGTTAGAAGGGATTCTCTCAACAGAAAGAACAGCTAACAGGGTAGCAAAAATATAGGTACATATAAAAAACATTTTTTTCAAATTAATTACCAAAGTATGGCAAGTCTGAGAATGTTGTATTTGACTGACATTAGTGTACCACAGAGCGAGCAAGTGTTAGCCTGTGTTCTATGTGAGCTCTTTAAACAGAGCAATCTGTTCTAGCTCTAAAAATGAAGGACTAAAGTAGAATGAAGGGAATTTTGGCGCTGGGAAAATATAAGCAGCCACCTGGCCCTGGGCTGAGAATTTACAAGTAAAGCGTATACTGCTGTATTATTCAGCACAAGTCTACAGCAATGGTTCTTAACCTTCCTGATGCTATGACCCTTTAATACAATTCTTCATGTTGTGGTGACCACAAAATTATTTTGCTATGGTTGTGAGCTTTTTGTTTGTTTTTTGTTTTTCGAAACAGGGTTTCTCTATGTTATCTTGGCTGTCCTAGATTCGCTTTGACCGGCAGGGTGAGAACCACTGGTCTACAGGCCTACAGCAGAAGATCAAATCTTATTCAGGAATAAGAGCAGGTCTAACATATGTTCCCCACTACATATAATATAAATATATTGGAAAATTTTATCACTGACACTAAAGCTGCAGTCACAGGAAGAAGCTCAAACTCAACTTCTACTCCTCTAATATTTTAAAGCCTAAAACAATCAGTCCCATCAGTTACTTACATACTTACATGATCCAGGATTAAGCTTTCTTAAACATAAAGAACTGATGAGGAATTAACACTATAAACAACTGCCATTTCTCTTGCAGTGAAATCCTAGAACATGGTGATGGCTATAACAGAAGTTACCAGAATCTTTACATGAAGGCCACTGGCCATTATCTATATAATGGGTCATCTTTCTTTTTTTTTTTTTCTAATTTTTTATTAATTTATTCTTGTTACA
Source organism: Acomys minous (assembly GCF_964271855.1). Taxonomy (NCBI): domain Eukaryota; kingdom Metazoa; phylum Chordata; class Mammalia; order Rodentia; family Muridae; genus Acomys; species Acomys minous. The sequence continues at coordinate 50,637,498 of NC_140491.1, read as the reverse complement.
TCTCAATGGTTATCCCATCCCTTGTATCCTCCCATTCTTTCCTCCCTCCCATTTTCCCCTTACTCCCCTCCCCTAAGACTGTGACTGAGGAGGCCCTCCTCCCCCTGTATATGCTCATAGGGTATCAAGTCTCTTCTTGGTAGTCTGCTATCCTTCCTCTGAGTGCCCTTTTTTTGTTTTTTGTTTTTCGAGACAGGGTTTCTCTGTGTAGCCTTGGCTGTCCTGGACTTGCTTTGTAGACCACGCTGGCCTCGAACTCACAGTGATCCACCTGCCTCTGCCTCCTAAGAGCTGGGATTAAAGGTGTGTGCCACCATGCCCGTCTAGGATCAGTATTTTTAATACAAGGCTAGGAGCTAGACAGCGCTTTTGAATCCATTTCCTTCAAATATTCTCTTATGTATTCTTAAATCTGAGTGGGTATCTAATTCTTCAAAATGAATCCTGAATCATTCGTTTTGAGTATTTGCAATGGATGCTACACAGAACGTCCTAAAGCCTCAGCTCTACTTGCTGTCCTTGTGTTAGCTGGGCTGACACCATGTGTGCATCCTAGCCTAATGCACTAGCACAAAGGACTTGGAACACCATTAATTCCACCAAGACAAGGAAAAAATGTTAAGAGGAAAAATCTTGCTGAGACAGTGGGGCTGTTTGCTGCAGCAGCTGCTGCAGTGAAGCTCTGCTTAACGGTTGGAAATTACACATGCTGCTTCTAATGGAACAACTAACCTTCCTGAGAAAATGAGCCCCCTTTCCCCCTCAAAAAACCATACTCTAAAATGGTAACATTTTTGGGTGGGATTGGGAGAAAAAAAGAAAGCCATAAAATATATTAAATTTTAGTTTGAATGCTAAAAGTCCGTGGCCATTTGTTCTATAAAATGCAGTAAAGGACATCTGTTTTCATATTAAGTCTTCCCAAAGACATACTTTTAAAGGGAAACTCAAACAACTGTTATTTGTCCTTAAATATTACAGGTTTGTTTTACTATTCACATTGCTAACAACCCTTTGCTTATTATCTACTAAACAGCTACGAATTCCTGCTCAAAAAGCAAGAGAAGTAAAACAAATACTAAGCCAGGAACAAACAAAACAAGTGTGGGTGTTTACACAATTCATTTTGTTTTGTTTTGCAAGACAAAGTTTCTCTGTGGAGCCTTGGCTATCTTGGACTCATTTTGTAGACCAAGCTGGCCTCGAATTCACAGAGATTAGCCTGCCTCTGCCTCCCAAGTGCTTGGATTACAGGCATGAGCCACCACAATCTTTTGATCACTTAAATTTTAGCAGGCATGAAAGTGGTGTGGAGACAGAAAATGGTTTAAAAGGTGAAAACAATTCCTTCTTTTTTTTTTTTTTAAAGATTTATTTATTTTTATGTGCATTGGTGTTCTGCCTGCATGTTTGTGTGGGAATGCCAGGTCCTCTGGAACTGTTCCAGAGAGTTGGGAGCTACCATGTGGGTGCTGGGAACTGAACTAGGTCCTCTGGAAGAGCAGCCAGTACTCTTAACCACGGAGCCATCTCTCCAGCCCCACTGTAATTCTTTATAATGGGAAACTATGGGTTGAATATATTGTCTCTGGTGGGACAGATTTCTATTCTACACTAGAGTTCACCTGCATGTTTTCAACAGGATGAGTCAAAACAAAGTGCTAAGGTGTGTGTGGCGGAGCCTTCCTGTGAGAGCAGCGCAGAACAGCCAGAAGGCATGGTTTCCATCTCCCCCGTTCTTTATAATCAGAGGATTAAGAGCAGCTTTACACAGAAGGAGAACAATGGTGTCAGAGGTGAGGCTGGAAGTGAGGACTTCTGTGTTTGCAGCTTAATGTAGCAGCAAAGTCCACAGTCCCCTTCCCAAAATAAATAAAGGGCACCACTGTGTACACTTCCAATCCCTTCTAGATTAGACAAGTGACATGTCAAGAGTCTTATCACTCATAAGGATAACTTATTTCATCATGACAGGAAAGCAATTAACATTTTCCCCAAAGATATAATTTGTTTCTCTCAGCTAGGGTTTTTCAGCCTGGGTACCACCAAAAATTACATCTTTGGAACTTCATGAGCATCCCTGGCCTCTACATTCTCTAGAAGTCAGTAACACACACAATTGCTATAATCAAAAAAATCAGTGGCGCTGGGCATGGTGGCACAGGCCAAGTAATCCTAGGTCTGGAGAGTTATGGGCAGAAGATGAGTGCCAACCAGCCAGATGCCTCAGATAATATCACCAACCAAGCAGCCAACCACACATGCCATTACTCCATTTAACCCACGTGAGACCCACCTCTCTGCTCTTGAACTGAGAATAAGAGAATTCGTTCTCCAACAAAGGAAATCCCCCTGTTTTGATCTATTTTTTTAAAACATGGAAAGGAACTCAAAACCATTTGCTTCTCAGCACAGAGCTAACGCTGTCCCTACACTTCCTGTGTTAAGCCTGCGCTGTAAAGGGACTGGATCTGAAGGTGGCAGCAGCGCCAGCGCTCTACTAGAACCATGGCGGAAGCTACCGACAACGGCCATGCATTTAAAATGTTAACAGCGTCTCCTCAAAAGTTCAAAGCAGAGAAGCTGGAGCTGGGGTGAGCTCCATTCAAGGCCCGTGCTGCAGGCAGGTGTGCTGCAGGCAGGTTAGGAGGCCTTCTGGATAGAGACTCACATTTGTAAACATTAGAAGCAAGCTTGGTTAAAAGTGAGAAGATCCTTTTACATACAAAGGAATGTCAGTTTCAATGAACTCATGGGTTAGGGTCTGTCTGGCACTTGTAGAGAATCCTAATTAACAAAATGCTTTCATATAACATTATTTAATCTGACTCTAAAATTAGGTATCTGAATTGAAAATGAAAATCTTACTATTTCCAGTTTCTAGAGTGGGTCAGGAAGGGGGGGGGCGTCCATTTATGGCCAAAAGCTCTGGCAGAGCAAGGACTAAAACCCACATTAGCTCAGGACACATCAGCCCGTCTTCTATCACAGCTACCCGAGTGCAGCCATTCCCATTTTATAAACAGAGGACGCGAGCCTCCCGGAGAGACAGCAGCCTTAGGTTTCTAATATACTGTTGACACAGAGATGAGGGTGAATGGGCTGGCTCTCACGTACGAACCAAGATAGCCTATTATGACGTCATCTAGGAAATTAGAAAGCATACTGTATAAAACAATTACAACTCAGTGTAAACTAGTAATGGAAACACAGCTATGACTTTTGAGATCATCTGAACTTTTGTCACTTCCTCAATGTTCAGTGTATTTGTCAACTCTATTTCCTGGTAGTGACCACCAATAAATGACATGAACTTTGTAGACTTATGTAAACAAAGGAGGGAAGAAAGGAATCCAAGGGGAAAAGCCTGGTACCACACAAAAGCAAATCCTTGGTACCATCAGAAAGAAGAAAATATATTAGAAAAATGAGTCTGAAGAGGCCAGGAAGAGAGAGTTCCATGTGCTCCGTGAATGTGAATGGAGAAGAGACTGCAAGGCTGTTGTCCTGACTGGGGAAGCGGAGTTTGCTTACATGTTCATCATTCTGACCCAAATCATTTTATTCACTGTGTTACTGGAAAATGTAATTTTAAAATAACCAGGAACTCAAATATGTTTGTTGTCCTGTCCATTTTCAGTTTGTATTAAACAATTTTAGATTACTTAAATTACTGAAGTGATTATATGCTTCTCAAAAAGATGGAAATTCCATTACTATTAAAGGAACAATTAAAAAAAAAAAAACAAACAGAAAGTGGCAAGTTTCATGGGACTTAGCAGCTATTCAGAATATAAGCACAGGAAAAATGCAGGGCATGCTAGGTCTAAGTCAACACATAACACCATTAGCTCTTCACTCAGACCCTTCAAAATGCCCAAGGCTGGGCTGCCTCTGTGTCAAGTACTGTTGTAAACATTTTACATGCACAATTTAACCTCACAACAATCTTAAGAGACCGTAGCTATTACAATGCTAAGAGTTAAATGTTTTCCTTGAATTATCACCAATTATCTCATAATCATAGTGTTTCTTTCAGAAATACTTTTGTTAAATAAAGTTATTACTACCTAAGACTAGCCCTAAAACCTTGGAATCCTGAGTAAGAGCTCTACCCAGTTCTCTATGAATTTCAAAATTTACCAGCCAGTTCTGTAGCACGAGGTTTCCATACCCTATAAAAGCAGTGACATCACATATCATGTTACAGGACTTGTCATGAGGACCAAAAGAAAACAACTCTGCAGTAAGATTTCAAAGCGGTGGTGGAGCACGCCTTTAATCCCAGTGCTTTGAGTTTGAGGCCAGCGTGGTTTACAAAGCAATTCCAGGATAGTCAGGCTACACAGGGAAACCCTGTCTCAAAAAACCAAAACAAACAAACAAACAAACAAACAAAAAACCCAAAAAAACCCCAAAACCCTACGCCCCTCCCAACCCCCCAAAAGAAGATTTCAAAGCTGGCCATGATGTGCTAGGTTCACTCACCAAATTACTTTCCTCCTTTTATAAGGTAACCTTATCCTTGGCAGGATTCAAATGTGTGCCTCAATAAAATTACCAATAACTAAAAGGCATAGAGTTTGGGGAATCATAAAATTATTCCAACTGGAATATTATTCAGCTGTTAAGAAAAAAATGAAATTTACATATAAATGGACGGAGCTAGAAAAAAAATCATCCTAAGGTAACTCAGATCCCAAAAGACAAGTGTTGCACGTTTTCTCTTGTATGTGGATGTTAACTTGTAAGCTTTAGATATGTGCTACAATCCGAATAACCAGAGATTTGGTACCTGCTAAGGGACTGAACGGAAGGAGAGGATCTTCCATGGAAGGGGAAATAGAATATAGTTTTATGGAGAGATAAAGGGGAAAATAGGAGTATTAAATAGGGAGGAGGATGGAGCAAGGAAAAGGGGACAACTAACACTAAAACCCTTTGTACAGTCAGACTGTAGAAGCTTTCTCAAGTGTGTGTGTGTGTGTGTGTGTGTGTGTGTGTGTGTGTAAGTAATCTAAATGGAGTCACCAAGTAACGGCGGAGACAATGCTCTAACTACACACCTTATGCCACCAGGTAAAACCACCAGTGCCAGGAATGGGTTACTACATCCTGTTGAATCATTAGCCAAAAGGTCCCATGAACTCCCCTAAAACACCACAGGCTACCACTACCAACTCTACTGGTTGCTTCCCACAATCTGATGATAAGGCCCTAAGGCTAAAGACAACACTTACTTCTGTCAGTGAACACAGCAGTTGAGTTGGGTCCAATCAGAAGTTTCACCGTTGCTAATGACTATCATTCTTGGTGCTAGAGGGTACCCTGTATGCAACCAGAAAAGTAATCTCTATTATCCAGCTACAAATCCTGTGACCTACAGCAGACACTGCCTGCAAGATATACTGGTGCAATTGTGTCACGGGAGTAGCCAGCCACTTTTTGATTGCATTCAAAACCCACCTCTGAGGTGGAGCACATGCCTGACACTGCTGAAGTAGCCAAGAAACTGAGACTAAGTAGGTCATTAACTTAGTGGAAAACCTACTACTGTTATTCTGTTAAAGGAACAAAGCAACGAATTGACCCCTAATGACATATTGCTGTACCCACAGAAGAATGCCTTGCTCATCCTCAGCAGAGGAGCTCTTCTTGAAGTAGATGGGAAATAACACAGACCCCCATAGCTAGGCAGTGTGCAGAGAATGAGAGACATCGGAGCTCTTAGACTAATCAGGATGTCTTCATTAACCCCTCCTCTCAAGGCTCAGGGATCGATGCAAAGGAGGAGACAGAAAGACTGGAAAGGCCAGAGCCATGGATGATTCCAAGGAAACATCTTCCAGACACAATAGGACTGATGAAAAAATGAACTCACACTGTGGTAGCACATACACCATCTGTACAGGTTCAAGCCATACAGGGCCCCAGCAGGAAAAGGGGAAACTGGACACGAGAACCCAACCCTAACCAAGAAGCTATCTGCAACTGATACCTACTGAAATTGGGAAAATCAATTTTCTCCAACGGAGTGTCACTGGGTATAGCAATCATTATGCAGGAGGAGTTTGTCAATAAATCTGTGAGGTTCCCCCCCCCCATTGTTTACTCCCCCTACTTTTTTGGTCTTAGTGGGTTTTTGCTCGCTTTGATTTTCATTTTTGTGGTATGTATGTATGTATGTATGTATGTATGTATGTATGTATGTATGTGAAGGGAATGCACACACATACAACTGGATGGGTAAGGAGGTAGAAAGGGATGGGAGGAGCTAGGGGAGAGGAAAAATATGATCAAAATGTTTTCTGTAAGAAATAAAAATTTCAACAGTTATTTCCAATGATAATGTAATGTAAAAAAAATCAAGTACTTATTAAATGCCTATTAAGTATTTAATTAAAAATATAAAGTAGGGATTAATACATACTTTGTTGATTTATGGTGGCAATGTCCCATCATTTAAGATCTAACCATTCAGGGCTGGGCAGGGTGGCACATGCCTTTAATCCCAGCACTGGGGAGGCAGAGGTAGGCAGATCTCTGTGAATTCAAAGCCAGGCTGGTCTACAAAGCAAGTCCAGGACAGCCAGGGTTACACAGAAAAACCCTGTCTCGAAAAAAGCAACCAACCAAAAAAACCAAAAACAAAACAAAAACCAAAAGCCCAAAAACAAAAACAAAAAAGAAAACCTAACCATTCTCAGATTTAACTGTGTTTCGTGGTACCTAAGCTAATGTTTATCATTAATGCTTTGTAGACAACTTTGATACCGTATACAAAGTTCAAGTTTTCTAATACTCTTAATACTGAATAATGGTTAAATATAATGCTTATAAGTATTATATAGTATAGCCATAATACGTATAGCTAAGACATAATTTTTTTAAAAACCTCAAAATCTATTACAATCAATTAGTTTTAACATCAAATGACACACACACACACACACACGTTTAATTTTTTTTTCAATAGAGGAAAATCAGTTGAATTTAAACATGTTTTTACTACTCTCATAGAAGTTAACTTTGAAGGCATTTTCTTTTTTAAAAAAATTTATTCATTTATTTATAACTGTTTCTATTTATTTATTTATTTATTTATTTATTTATTTATTTATTATGTATACAGTGTTTTGCCTGCATGTCAGAAGAGGGCATCAGATCTCATTGTAGATGGTTGTGAGCCACTATATGGTTGCTGGGAATTGAACTCAGGACCTTCAGAAGAGCAGCCAGTGCTCTTAACCTCTGAGCCATATCTCCAGCCTGGTATTTTCTTTTCAACATGTCTTAATAAGCTTCATTTTAAGAACAACGAGAAGAAAATTTTAGTTGAATTTCTTTCTTTTTTTGTTGTTGTTATGTTTTTTTGAGACAGGGTTTCTTTGTGTTGCCCTGGCTGGCCTCAAACGCACAGGAAACCACCTGCCTCTGCCTCTCTGAGTGCTGGGATTACAGGCATGTGCCATTACGTCCAGCTTTTAGTTAAATTTCTAACTACTAAAAAAATAAATTTTTTTCAGAGACAGTACCTTTCAATAAAGAGAAGCCATTACTTTAAAAAACTGACAATGACTGCTACTCCCAGTGAATAACTACAGTTTAACTCTCTAGTTTCTTTTCCTTCTTGGTCCTTGCAAAGCACTCGGGAGTAACAGGTGACCTTTCTCTGGTTGAGGGATACTGTGTTCTCCAGAAACTTTGTAACAGTGACACTGTGTGTGGGAAGTTAAGAGCATTTAAAAAACAAAACCCTTTATCAGGAAAATAAATGCATATCGCAATATATCTGGGTTATTTCCTTCTTTCTTCTATCTGATTATTGTTTCATTATCAAATTACAAATATTCCAAATAACTAAATTATGGCCAATTTTCCATTTTATGTCATATGTATCTTATAATGTACAATAAACTTCTTCACAGACTAGAAAACTAGGAAAAAAGATCATATATACCAATATCTACATCAGATCTAGTTTCTTTTAAATTTCCTACAAAAACATTTTTTTCAAGTACATTTTTTTTCTTTTGGTGAAAATACAACACTACTGGGAAATGATGACTTACTTTTTAGTGGAAATATTCCCCGTACTTAATAGTCCTATCTAATATTATTCAGTCCTCCCCATCATGAGAACAATTAAAGCATTCTGGTAGGAACACTACTTAAAACCCTTGTATGGCAGAGCTAGCAATGCACGACAGCAACACTATTCTAGCTACTAAATCATTTTCTTCAGAGAACTACAGAAGTCTCCATCTTGAAAGGAAAATTGCGATTAATAATATTATGTTCTAAAACATGTAAAAAAAAAAAGCCAAGTACTATAGGTTAGCCTACATACATCAGAAATGAGAACAGCTTTCCATTTTCTGTTGGTGTATAATCAACAGGCCATAATACCTGTAGTTCTATATCTCACGCTTTCTTCATTGTGGATAGGAGTTTAATAGTTAAATCCCAAGAACACAGAAACGTTGGATTTGAGATTTATCCAACCTTTCTCCTAAGACAGAAGGAAATGAAATCACATACAACACAATTCTAAAGCTGGGTATGAAGAAATGCCTCGTAAAAGCAGCCTGATGTGCTTCCTGCCATTTCCTTTTGCAAGTTTACCTTTACCCGAAGCCTCACACTGACCCTTAAAATCAAGCCACAGAGCACCCACCTTTTTATTTTGTCGCTATCACCACACGCTAAACCACCTTCTCACCAGAGGATAAAATCGCGATAGTGTAAGGCATCTGCTGGCTGCACTGTGCTGTCTGCTCAGTGCGCCTTCACTGAGCCTCAGCATGTGTGTGGGTGGGCCTGCATTACGCAGAGTAGGGAAACACTACAGGAGTCCAGCTTCTATTGGCTGAAGTGAGAACTCGCTTCGCCTGTGCCTCCTCCCTAAGACAGTATGTGACCCAAAAGGGAAGAAACGGAAGTAAGAGGAAGCAGGGAACAATTTTTAACACAGGCTTAGCAGCAAATTATAGAATAAAGCACTTCAAAAGAAAAACATCCTACTTCTTAAAAAGCCATTCAGATTAACTGTGTACTTGCTCTGTAAATGCTGAAAATATAACTAAGGTGTCAAATTAGCTCATGATAGTAATATACCTTGTTTTAAACGGTCTTTAGTATAGTAGATATCAGTTTATTATGTTGTTATACTCCATTTAAGAAAACAAAATCAATAAAATTCACATGCATAAAATATCCATTTAGTATTATGAAATAAATTTGATTTTGCCCCTGATCTGGTCACAGACTACTATATTACCCTGGATTTATAATCAGGTGAACATTTAATCCTATTCTCAATTGATAATACTTGTTACTTTATAGCTTTGTATTTTAAAATAAATTGAGGCTAGGGTCTAGATGTGTTGGTGGAATGGTTACCTTGCACATAAAAGGTTCAACTCTCAGGACAGCAAGAACAGACAAAATAAACAAATAAATTAGATTTGTTTATGATCATGGAGAAATTGCAGCAGTGCCTAGAAGCAAACTGGGACATAGCTTTATAAAATCCCCACTGAAGGCATCCAATGCAAGATGTAAATTACTCCTACATCCCCTTTTAAGAAAAGCCCTATACTTACCAGGAATGGGAGTACACTGAGCACGTCTACTTCTCTGCATAGCCAAACATACTTAATTACATTTGCTTTCTTTTTTAATTTGGTGAAATTAAATCCCAGGAGTAAATGCTGATTATTTTGCTCCCTGCGCTGCACATGCAAGCCGTCTGCATACTCCACCCACTGAAGTCCCACCAGAACCTACATATTTGATATTTATTCTCTTACTTAACTTCGCTAGTTGGGACTGGAGAGATGGTTCAGCAGTTAAAGAGTGCTAGATGCTCTTCCAGAGGACCTGGGTTTGATTTTGAACACTTACAACTGTAAACTCTAATTCCAGTGGATCTGATGCCCTCTTCAGGCCTCTGAAGGCACCAGGGACACGTGTGGTGCGAACATGCAGACACCCTACACACATGAAGGAGTAACAGTACTGTTCTCTCGTGGCACACTTCAGGATCCAGCCCTAGTAAACATTCTACCTGCCTCAAACCTGACGCTGGTGCTCATGGTTAACAGCCACTATGGAAATGGCTCTCTAATTTGACAGTTTAGCACTTAATTAAACCATGCTATGCTCAATAGCACCATTATTAGTGACACTTGATTCCAAAGTCAGTAAGTGCCCTTACTGATCTTAATTAGAATCAAAATCTTGCCTAGAAATAGTTTATCTTTTTTGAAGTCATAAAAAATAATTTTAGTGGTTCTAAATTTATCTGAGAAACTTTCTCTCACAATGAGCCCACAGGACAACAGCTCTGATTCACAGCACGTCTATCATATTATGGACAATACTGTCATAATCATAATGCCTTGGTATAAAATGAACAGTTCTTAGAGCAGACCAGTTTATATCTATTACTGCCAGTAACCCCTAACTGTGTCAACACGTCCCGAGACTGCCTTCAGTGAATCTTTGTACCATTGCTTCTGGCCCTCTGCTGGCAGCAGGACCCCTTAAACAATGAAATAAATCCGCTCAGACATTTAATCCCAGCGTTTGGGAGGCAGAGGCAGGCAGATCGCTGTGAGTTCGAGGCCAGCCTGGTCTACAAAGCGAGTCCAGGACAGTCAAGGCTACACAGAGAGACCCTGTCTCAAAAAGCCAAAACACAAAAAACAAAAACATACATCCTGTTATGTCCAGTATATACACACCCAGGCTCTAACACTCACTGAATACATCCTAGGACCTTTCTATCTGAGGACTCTATCTGTCATGTTATTCTAGGCCCAGGATTGCTCAAAAAACCGGGCATGGCAGGTTCAATACTCATACCATTCAGAATGTAGCTGTTGCTGTCTATGCCTAACGTCATAACAAAACCTAAGGGCCTGCCTGCCAGTCTTTGGACCAACACACGAACTCTCCTAATGTTCAGAAATGTATTTCTTGCTCATTCCTAGATCAATCAGCTCATCAAACAGCCCATGTAGTATGTCATCGTTCCTACTTTAATGAACAGAAATAGAGAACTAAAAGTAAAGTTCCTTACACGTTTCAGGCTAGGTTTGTATCAAGTGATCCCAGGTGATGCATTTTTCTTAAAGAGCTCTGAGAAGATACTAAAAACAAAAACTTCCCTGTGTTCTAAACAATTGTGACAAGCTGTTTTTAGAATAGGCCACAGACATATCATATCCATCACAGAGAATGGCTAGAACTAAACTTGTAGCTTTTCTTCCCTAGCCTCAGCTCTGACTATTTAACGAAACACTTTTGTGTCTGGTATGTGCTTTTATTTATACTGATGTTTGATTAATAATGTCATGGAAGCCAGCCAAACACAAACCCAAAACATGCCCAAGCTTTAAGTAGCTTTCTTGGCTGGTGGGTGAATCCCAACAACCTTTCTTCTGTTCTTAAGTATCTGGCTTGGACTACAGGCGCTTCCACTGGCTGGCCTCACGCTTCAATATGACTATGCAATTACTTTAGTTGAGCTCAAGGACCAACGATAAACGTGTCCCCTAAGACCTTTAAAATCCTGATTCTTCACAAGTTAACCAAAACAAGGTACACTTACCGCACAAGTTCTAGGCTGCTTTCAGGTGTTTCTTTCCTTACTTGTCTCCTTTTTTCTTACGTGCTGTAGCCTAGGCTTCTGCTTCAACTTTGGACACAGCTGTCCTCTGACAACTTGCTTCTCTAATGATCTATGCATACTTGCAAGGTTACAGTCAAGGACTCATTCCTTATAGTCTCTGTACCTCTAGCCACACCCTAAGCAGGTGTGTAAATTATTTCTTCCTTTAGTTCCACCTTCCTGGGGATGCTTTGGTCATGTTCAACTAGCCACAATACAATTCATGTAGATGGTATCTGCTGTAGTACAGTAAGCTGTTGTTGTTTGTTTGTTTTTTATAGGCTATAGGGATATGCCCAATTTTTTGTTTTGTTTTGTTTTTTACTTGCCAAATCAATTTAACTCCAATTACTGAGAAATTATTCATTAGGTCCAAGTTTTGTTAACAATGCATAATTCTTCCTGGTTAAGAGCACTAAGAAAAGTCACTAGTGAAACTATATTCTGCTGCTGAAAAGAACTTTAATGAATATACTGTTCAATTTGTTCCTTTCAAGTCTGCTCTTTTATGGGTGAGATCAAGCTGTCTGGTGAAGGTCAGAAGAGTAAGCACTGCGTTTAACCTGGGGAGCCAGTGACTCCATGTCAGAACATCCCAAACAGTAACTGTAGGCATTAAGATGATCATGTAATTCAAATGCTAACTTCTGTGCCCCCAATTCTGGTGGCAATTCTTGTTCTGAAAATCTCCTGTTTCAATGTTGTATAAACACTGCTCTCCCAATGTCCCTTGATATGCCAATAAAGCAGCTTACAGGCAATCGCTGAGCAGGGGAGAGAATAAGGCAGGACTTCCTGTCAGCCAGAAGAGGAAGACTTAGAGGAGGAAACAGGAGATACAGCCAGGGGATCGAGCCACAGGCAGGCGCCCAGGAGAGACCAAGAGAGAGAGCTCAGCAAGGAAAGCTACAAAATGCAAACAGCTCTGGGATGTAAGTGTGAGCTCATTAAGCAGTAAGTCTCAGAGGCTGACAACATTGTAGGCCTAGGTTGGACTGTACGGAGGCCAGAAGCTTCCAGCACTAGGCCTAGGATAGCAGGAAGAGGTAGTAAACTTCCCAGACAATTGAGCTAGGAGATTAAAATTGCTTTTACACTATGGTGCTTTAAAGCTTATTAATAAGTGCAAAAGGTCTCCATGTCACTATTTGGGAGCAACAGCAGATATTAGGGTAAAATATTATATATATATATATTTTTTTCACTAAGTGCCATTTTAACTACCCATCCCCAATACTTCCCAGAGTCATTGACTGTGCCATGTATTTTTGCTCGTAATGGTTCTTTTCCTTCTTGTAAAGGGGTTACTATACTTAAAAATGTCATTAACCTAGGAGACCTAGACTTGCTTCAGGTAATGTCTCAAAGATGAAATTTAACTTTCCTTAAACTATACTGTTAGAACTATCTACTTCTTGTTTTCTTTCTTTCCTTTCTTGAGACAGCATTTCTCTGTGTAGCCTTGGCTGTCCTGGACTCACTTTGTAGAGCAGGCTGGCCTCATACTCACAGCGATCTGCCTGCCTCTGCCTCCCGAGTGCTGGGATTAAAGGCGTGCGCCACCATGTCCAGCCTTACTCCTTGTTTTCAAACCAGTTCTCCACCTTATTTTATAATTCAGGCATGAATTACATGAATTTCATTTATACAGTTTATAGTCATTATTTTATAGTCTAGATAGCCAAAAAACAAACAAACAAACAAAAAACAAAACAAAACAAAACTCTAAATTAAATTCCCTCTTAGTAATTTTCGTTCAGGCCAAGATTCAATAAATAAATACCAACCATCTCTTTTCAGTCTCAAATCAGAATATATTTATATCAAAATGAGATACAAGGAGGAAGGCAGGGTGAGATTTAAAGCCCAGAAAAGCCATGCTACCTTATCTTAAGATTTAAGTTAGCTCAGCAAATATCTGCAGAGAGACTACTATGGTTCCGGTTCTTTTGACACAGTAATGTGAAATGTTCTTACCTTGTATGAGCTACTGAAACTAGATAAAACAGTTCTCCTCCTAGAGTTTTTCCTGTGACTTCCTGTTTTAGCTATATAATAATGGCCTTAAAAGTGAACAGTCTTTAATTCTAAGCAATCAGATTTGAAGACATACATTTAAAAGTGCAGCGGTTTTAGTTGCCCACCAACATTTGTTTCTCTTTCTTCTAGCACCTCAGGTAGTTCTTTTCTCTGACTGGCTCTCAATTTCTTCCCTAAAAATCTTATAGTTTAACTTGAGTTAAGAACCCGAGTTAGAGATTTAGTTGGACTACTGTGACATCTGTAGTGAGTTTTTAAATGCATACTTTGATCTGTTTATATTTTTTAATTCATTATGCCTTCTTGGCATTTTACTACAGAATATATAATGATTAAACTTTACATTTTAAAGTATTTTTAAAATGCACTTCACAATCCTCATAAGAACATTTTAATATTTTCACATACTACAATTCACCAAAACACTGAGTTTAAATAAGTTTGCGTGATTATTTTCATAACAGAATACAAAATCCTAATGACCACATTGCCCTCCCTCTCTAAAAGAAACACAGATATGTAATTGTATAAAACTGATGAATCTGCAGCTATAAGTTTGTAGTCTTTTTAAACTTTTCAACACAGATTAGCAGGTCTCTCGCTATTGTGTGCTTACTGAGCCAAGTATCTACAAAGACGAATAGGAAAGCATCCTATTCATTACAGTGAAATCAATTAAGATGTTCCCACATTTAGTGAACACTTGCCAAAGCCTTCCCTTCTTTGGTTTCAATAAGAAGCAGTCATATTTTTTAAAAAGTTAGTTTGTTTTGGGGAAAAAAAAAAGCCAGGGTTCTCAAATTCAGTGTCACTTCACAGCTCTTGCTTCACTTGTGTGGGTGGAGGAAAGAAACCAAGACATCCAGAACAAAATGTGAAGTCAAGAGAAGTTTTTAGACAGCAACAAATTGTAAAAATCATTAACTTACAGTCAGAACAATCTTCTGCAAAGAGACATAAAGGGAAGAACTTTTATATACCCTGGCAATGCAAAACTACTAGGTGCACGATGCCATAAATGTGGAGATCTTATTTGTTTAAATTAATTTGGCTCTTTTTCAACTCAATAAGCTACAACTGAAATATATTTAAACCGTTTGTCTAACTGTTCTTGAAAATTATAAAAACTGTTGTATTTGGAGACTTGAAATGTTAACACTTTATGAAATATATTTTCTTTTATGGCAGTAAGAGTACTCTTCATTAATACTTATAGCACCTAAGTACCTGTGAACTATCTCAGAAAGCCCATTTCAAAAAATCCATGCAAAATTTGAAAAGACACAAGACCTATACCAACATTAAACAGATACACAGCTGATCCTGGAAGACAGAGGACAGACAGTGGTTGCCAATATTGTTGATATACACACACAATAGCAGGAATTTCATGAGTGTGGAATTATCTGAGTTTCTTCAACTTATTATACATGTATAATCATTTTTACCTGAGAAAGTTTTACATGACCCCCAGGCATACCAGCATATAAAATGGGTATACAAATCAAATATTTACTAAAAATGAACCATAACATAATTTTGAAGCAAGAAAACCTGGATGCAGTAAGTTTGTTGTGCTTATGTCTGCACAGAGCATTGTTTGCTAAGCATCTCACTGAGGCTGTAAAGCAGCTACAATATCCCCAGAGTTGACTAACATTTTTTATAATCACCAATACTGAGTATATCTCCTTGAATATGCACAAAGTACAAAATGGTAGAAGCCTATTTAGGCCCTTTCAGAAACTGTTAGAAAATTCTCAGCTATAACTTCAGTGAATAGGTTGTCTAAGGCATTTCTTTTTACTGAATCTCCTTCTGTCCCATGGACTCTTGGGAGTAGTTATTACCACAGGTTTTGGGCCCATTTAAGAGCACCAGGAATGGGATCAATCCACGGAACAGGCTTTTTATTGTTTGGTTTTTGTTTTATTTTCAAGAAAGAGTCTCACTATGGGAAGTGGTTGGTTACTTCTAGCAGCTGTGCCACTAGTTCACCAGTGGGTCTACCTTGCCAGGTCAGTTACTCGGTTACTTATTTGCCAGGTCAGCTGTGGCTCACAGAAGACTTTCCTCCCTTAGTAACAGGCACAGAAACCTTCTAGCACCATAAAAGCAAGCTGGTGGGATAAAGCTTTCAGGTTGTTTGCTGTATGTCCTGACTCATGTCTTCAGCTTGACAGGGTCTTCTCACCAACTTCTGCAGAGTAACAGAGCAACAGCAATGGCCTGTTATGCCTGAGGACAGTGTATGGGGCCCACTGGGTTTTTTAATTGACAGTGTATAATGTCTACAGAGGCATTTTCTTTTGGGAGTAGACAACAATCAATAAAGAAACCCACAGACAGTTAATATGCAGAAGATAAGCAACTGTGGAGTGCTTGGCTCTATAGAGGACATCTATAATGCAAGGTTCACGGAAAACAAAGCATAAAGATTGTAAGAGCCAAAGCTGTATAGAAACAGTATTTGCCAGACATGACAGGACAATTGTAAACATGAACTTATAATGCCTATGACTCATGCTTAAGACCCACACAAGATCAATCCAGCCAAAATCCCAAACAGACTGTGAGAGGCTCAGGAACCCTTGGCCCTGTCTCAGGGCTACTGGAATGGATGGCTGCCAGGGAAGGGAGAGCCAGGTTCCTTCAGGAATTCAGGCACACTCTGCGAATGGTCACATACCCATGCCTATACATACATGCAGCATTAAATGAACTCAGTGAGGATTTTAAAAAACAGCGAGCATATGAAGTTGGTAAAGAAAAGCAGTCGGGGTGGAGTAGGGAATATATTTGATTCAAACACATTATACTAAAAAAATGAGTGAATACAAAGTGTTGGTAACTTTATTTAAGCCTTGGGTGGAGCAGAATGATGCCACTCCAATTGATACAAATCAATACATGCTCACCCCACTTAGTTCTGTCATAAGCTGAGTTTTCTATTACAATGCTCTTAACTATTACAAAAACTATTTCAATTTTCCCCCGAGTGTAAACATATTAGGTCATAGAATTCAGTTCCAAGAAAAGATGAAAATATTTTCCTCACAGATGATTTGGGGGTTTCTACGTCTGCCCTCCTCTCAAGGCCTCGGGCTTTGTGTTTTCTGTCTCATATTATCCATAAAAAGAATTTTTTTCCTATAGAAGACAAAAAAAATTTCACAATGATAAAAAGTAAAAAGTAAAAGGAGGAGAAGATGTGGAGGAAACTATCTAGCTACACTGTAAACAGTAAACAGGTATGCTTTTACTTATGGTTTAAGTAAGAGCTAGTGACCAACATTTATAAAATTAAGTAAATTTGATGATACACAAATCCTAATACAAAGGCACCAAAGTATTAACATCAAAGTTCCAACTTAAAAAGCAGCTGGTGAAAACTGGGATTTACAGGGACATGAGAATGGATGCGTTGGTCCTGCCCCTCACCTGGGTAGCACAGTAAAACTGGGCCTGGTGGAGAGGGTTGGGTGAGCAAGACAGAGCTCGCTCTGCCACTCATCTGCCGTGACGTGAGATGGCTGAGATGGCCGAGATGGTATGGGTGCCTCCGCCCCCACCACCTGCAGCAGTCAGGTGTTGACTCAACAGTCAGGAGAGCTGGCCACCAAAATCATGAGAATGGGAGAGCTAGGCCTGACTGAGTCTCACTGGCCAGAATGGGCTCTGCACCTCACCTGGGCAAAAAGTGGAGCTGGCCCTGGTAGCAAAGGCACTGGTGAGCAAGCCCCAGGGTTGTGAGAGCAGGAGAGCTGGCCCAGCCCTTGCCAGCACTTGGGAGAGTGGGCCTCTTGCCTTGAGTGGGCAGCACAGTGGAGCTGTCTCTGGAGGCCTGGGTGTGGGTGAGCCAGCCCACGGACATGAGAGCAGGAGAGCTGACCTCACCTTCTGCAGATGGAGGTGTTAGGTGGCCTAGCCGAGCAGTGCTGAAGAACGTGTCCTGGTGAGGGAGCGCCGGCAGGCTGACCAGCTCAGCGGCCACTCAGGCCCAGATCTAGGACTCTCAGCTGGCCAACCCCCTAATCCGTATTATCTGTGAATAGTTGAGACACCTGAATGGGCCAGTCCCGCTGATCCAAAGCTGCAGGCTCTCCATGGCACAGGGCAACAACAGGAAATTTGAGTGAAGTCCCAGTAAGGTTCCAGTATTGACTGTACAGCCAGAGACCTCCAACCAGACCAATGACTCACTGCAATGAACATTTGCAAGTGACAAAGTGTGGGCAAGAGGTATATCGTGAGACACAACGTAACATACTACAGCTTCCACGAAGAACTTTCTATGCTTAAAAAAAAAAGTTTATTTTTGCTTGTTTGTGTGTGAGGGACAGGGGGAGGTTGCACGGGCAGAGGGCAGATACAAAGGGACAGGGAGATAAGTGGGACTGGGGTGCATGAGGTAAAACACAATCAAAAATGTAAAAAACTGAGGTTCATAAAACTCCTTCAAAAATTAAACTGTCTTAGAAAAAAAAGAGAAAAAACCAAACAAAAACAACAAATAAACAAACAAACAAAAACAACCAGGCAAATCATTACAAAATTTCAAGAGAAAAAAGTTACTCATGAAATAAAAATCCCTGATTTTATGCACAGTGATTATGATGCCCAAGATGTACTGAAAATAGCAAAAGGCTCAACAAAATAAATCACAACTGAAGTCACTAATAATAATACTGTGAAACTACAGCAGTTACATGTTCTAGGGTTTTGGTGATTTAAGCTTAGAAGGAGGAAAAGCAAGCAATGCACATAGAATAGGAAGGAATTATGGTGTACACTGTTTCCCAGATCACAGCACAGTACACATGCATCTTAGAGCTTCTACATCTGGAAGCACCAGCTGTGCATCCTTGAAAGAATAACAACACAGTGAGGCCACTGATATGGAGGCAGCATGCGAACTGATGAGGTAAGTTATTACTTGAGGTTAAATAAAATAGTGATAGTAGTCAAGAACCCAGAGTGCCTATGCCTGACTGCTGACACTAGCATTTAGTTTCTGTAAGATTTGGACTAGCTTCCTTACTTGTAAACTTGTAATAATAAAAACAACTGGCATATTTGCAGCCTGTATCCTAAATGCCAAGCATCAGAATCTTACATGTTAATTCTTTCATTCTTAATAATGTTCTTAGCCGATGAATAATTTTAAAAGGTAGTGCTTTTTGTTATTTTGTAGAGGAAGAAATCAAGGCCCAAGTCAGCTCACTTAATTGCTTTGAGGGTACAAAACTTTAAAAAAAAAAAAAAAAAAAGGCATCACTTGGGAGAGTTGGAGGGATGGCTCAGTGGCTAAGAGCACTAGCTGCTCTTCCAGAGGACCCAGGTCTATTTTAGCAGCCCTATGGCAGCGCAACTGTGTGGACTCCAGCTCCTCAAGACTTGATTCCCTCTTCTTATTTCTGTGGGTAATGCATGCACATGGTGCACAGACATGTATCAGGAAAAACACTTATACATAAAATTTTTAAGTGACAGGACTAGACTGTAAGAAATTTGGCTGAGAACCTATATATGCCACCATTAAATCCTGGAACATTACTTAATTTCAAAGTATTGTTATAAGATATTAAATACCTAGAACATAGTAGGAGCACAGCAGACCTTAATGAGTAGTGTTCTTTGAACAGTTTCTAGTTACTAGAATCTTTATACTAGCAGTCGCTTAAAAGTCTTCACAATACAGACAGAATTACCTTCCATAGAGAGAGTATAGCGAGGACAGGAGGGAAAAGGAGAGGGCCTAAAACGAAGGTGGCTGCAGTTGGCAAGAAAATGAAATGACGTTTGTTAACAGTTAGCACTGTGGAGGTGATGAGGTGACTTCCATAGCTTTTTCAGAGGATTTCTGGGATTTCAGTATTAGCATCATTATGTACCTTATAATCAAGTTTAGGAAGCAGCTTTTGGGGAACCAGAGCAGTGGGTAAGAGAGCTTGTTGGTCTTGCAGAGGACCTGGGCTCAGTCCCCAGCACCTACATGGAGGCTCACAATCATCTAAGGCTTCAGTTCCAGAGGACCCAGCACCCTCTCAGGCTTCACAGGCAGTGGGCAAATATGTGGTGTGCACACATGCGAGGCAAGGTAAGTAGATAAATCTTGCAGACATCTGAGGTAGTTGATAACTACATTCCCTTTGCCCCCTGCCAGCCGGCAATGCTTCCTATCTACTAAGGGCGCTGTGGCTAAGCGTTCAACAGTCAAACGATCATCTAATGCCGTTTTCCCAACTGCATGTTAAGCACCTATGTGCTTTTAATTCTATAATGTTAGAACGTAGGAGGCGGAGACAAGAAGCTTGCAAGTTTAAGGCCTGGGTGAAAAAGTAAGACATCCCATCAAAAAACAAAGAAAACAACAACAACAACAACAACCTAAAATATGTGTTTGTTTTTAATTTTGTTTTTCAAGACAGGGTTTCTCTGTGTAGCCTTGGCTGTCCTGCATTCTCTTTGTAGACCAGGCTGGCCTCGAGCTTACAGAGATCTGCCTGCCTCTGCCTCCCGAGTGCTGGGGTTACAGGCCTGCGCCACCACGCCTGTAATATGTTGTATTAGGCACCAGGAAAACAAGAAAACTAAGACCTGATCCCCAACATTACAAAACTATGTAAGACAATTTAAGGTCAACACAATCTGGTAAAATAGTGCTTGGGCCTCATGGGAGCAAAGAACACTCATCCAAGTTTAGGGTACAGGGGTTTAGTCTCGCCTGGTTTAATAACAGTAATAATAATAGTAACAGTAGTAGTAGTAATAGTAAATAATGATGATGATGATGATGATAATAATAATAATACCACCCACTCACTGAATTTTCTGAGTTCTTCCCCAAATCTAAAGACCACGGGAACAAAACACAATAAATTTAGATCTCTATACATACAGCTCATGCTCTTTGAAGTAAATCCAGTGCGTTAAAAGAGAACTCCCGGTCTGGGGATGTAGTCCAGCTGGTGAGTGCTGGCCTGGCATGCACTAAGTCCTGTGGGGCTGCCTGTAGTTGTAGCACTTGGGAAGAGGAAGAATGAAGATCAAAAGTTCAAGATCATCCTGGGCTACAGAAGTTCAGGAGGGCCACCTGGGCTACAGAAGTTCAGGAGGCCAGCCTGGGCTACAGAAGTTCAGGAGGCCAGCCTGAGCTACATAGGAAAAAGAGAAGGGGAGGAGAAGGAAGAAAGGGAGAGAGATTTTACATCAGCACCATCACAAAGACAGAAACCAAACAATAAAGAGGCCTGAGACCCTAAAATTGAAGATTTTCTGTATAATATCTCAAATGCTCCGGCTAACAGAAAGGCCTCACGCAAGGGCATTTTCCCCAAGCAAAGGCCCTATGCAGAGGACCAAAACTGCTCTGCAAAGAATAAGGATTCCTTTAGCCCCATGGTAGTTTTCAGTGGGAAATGTTCCCCAACGGGCTCCTATATTTGAACACTTGGTCCCCAGCTGATGGCAGTTTGAGGTGGTAGGGCAATCTCCAGCAGGTAGAGCTGTGCTGGAGGGAGTGTATCATTGGGGAGCAGGCTTTGAGGTTTATAGCTTCACCCTCCTTCCTCTTCTCTCTACTTCCTGTGTGCTGATAAAATGTGACCAGCCAGCTTCCTGCTCTGGCTGATGCGACATGCTGTCCCCACTGTGATGCACTCTATTCCTCTGGAACAGTAACCCCTTTCTTTTGTAAGTTGTTTTTGTCAGTGTTTTATCGTGGCAACAGAAAAGAAACTAATACAAGTGTGGTAATGAGAGGACAGCCAAGTTAGAAAGTCAGGTTGGAGTAGACTACACAGACTTCATAAGCCATTTGGGCAGACATACCGGGAAATGCGAACACAGTGCAGAGGACTGACAGAACTGGGTTTATTTGGTCAAAATCTCAACCTGACAAACTCAAGGGGTTCCATCCGCTGGCCTCACCTGGCCCACCACAGAGTCTTCAGCTCAGTAAATGGCACCATTTACCACTACTAACCTAGTAATGGCTCACGTCAGAAAACTCAAAGTCCGTACTACTTCCTTCTCCATAACCCTTTAGGCCCAGCTCTGCCGCCGTGCCACTGCCTGACGTCTGACACAGCCTCAGCAGACACCACCAGTCCTCTTCTCGTTCTGGACTCTAAGCCTAAACAATATACTGCTCTAGCTCTGTAACTACCTGCTGCCTTCTTGTTCCCGATGCTTACAGATGAAATTCCTCAGAAAGCTCTCGCTTATTATCCAATAGGACATGGGTCCTTTCTGCTGCTTTCACAGCACCTTGTTCTGTACTGATTTATTTGTGCATTTAATATCTCCCTCCCTATTCTGTGGATTTCATTCAGAAAAGCCTCTATTTTTTCTTTTACCATATACCCAATGCCTGCACAACATTTTCTTGATACACAGGAAAATAACTCTGATAGCAATATGGAAGGTGCATGAGAAACACGTGGCCACTAGACCAGGGACATCAGACAGAAGTAATCACAGCAGGATGCTGTTAAGAATAATAAATCTCGTTTCTAATTTCTCAGCATCCATTTTATGTTTGCTTTGTGCTGTGGGCGGAACAGAATATTTTTATCCCTCTCTATGCTGGTAAAAAGTTTAGATCCCAGGCAGGAGAGATGGCTTAGAGGTTGAGAGCACTGGCTGCTCTTCCAGAGGTCCTGAGTTCAATTCCCAGCAACCACATGGCGGTTCACAACCATCTATAGTGAGATTTGGTGCCCTCTTGTAGCATGCAGTTGTACATGCAGACACAACATTGTATACATAATAAATAAATAAAACTTAAAAAAAAAAGTTGAGATCCCTGAAAGGTTAAGGAAACCACATCAACTGCCCAAGGCAACAAAGCTGCTAATCCCATGAAGGAGGGATCTGAGTTCAGTTGTCTTCTAATCAAAGTTTCTTTCAATTGTTTCACCTTATCTTTACCATGAATATTACCCAGACTGGGAAAAATAACAATACGAAAGGAGCTATTAGACTGATAAATGAGGAGTGAGTCCAGAAATGAGGGGCTTCCAAAGAACAGTTTAGTGGTGACCACCCCCCCAGATCAAAATAGCTTTGGAATCACTAGTTGTTTTATAAGTGAAATGGGTACACGGCTCACAGTAGCAGCACCCCTATAACCTCAACACATGGAAGGCTAAGGCAGGAGGGAGTTCAAAACCAGCTGGACTACACAGAGTTCAAGGCTAGCTTGAGATAGTACATAAGAAGGAGCTATTTCAGAAATCCTAGGTAAAGAAATAACTTCTGCTCTATCCAGACACAGTGAACGAGAGTGTGTATTTTAATACTGACCCCTGGCTTCATAGTATACTACTGAGAAGTGATGGTGTGGTTCCATTAAGTAGATAAAGAAGACAACCACAACAAAAGCCAGTCCACAGAGCTACAGCACAGGCATTTAATCTCTGGTTTCAAGCATCATTCATGTACCTGAGATCTATGTTAGAGAACCTTTAGAACTGGAAATGAATTTAAATCAAGTTATTGCTGAGTATTTTAATTTGTTTCTATCCCTTTTCAAACCTGAAGTATCCATGTACATTTCCTTCAAACTTCCAATACCCTTCCTTTTATGACACACGAAAATGCTAGCCCTGAGTATAAAGAATTCCTAAGTCCACATAGTGCCATGTGAAGAGACACTAACACAGACTGTCTCTATGGAAGCACATCAGTAGAGAAGACAGGCTTCCTACAGGCAAGCGCTGTGAAGTCATGGAATCCTGGAGCTGGAAGAGACTTTAAGGCTGAGATGACAAATAAGGCTTCATCTAAAATGCCAACTATATATGAAATGCACCGAGAAAGGAGTCTGTTTGAGTGCCGCATGCACATCTATGATGGCAGCGCACCACAGCACTCAGGAAGCCAAGGCAGGATGATCACAAAGGCAACCCAGGTGACACAAAGACGGCCCAGACTCAGAGGCCACAAGGCCACTAATGGGTGGGTTGTGATCAACAATAAGTTGTAACTGTCACGAGGTGTTCCAAAGAAAGCAGAAGTACCCAGAGCACGTGACTTTGTAAAGATAAGGAGACTAAGGCTAAGGCGGGTGAAATGAAATGCCCACAGCCACAAAATAAATGAGCGAACGGAAGCAAAGCCCTAGGTCTGCAGCTTTGGGGACTGGGACTTTTACCCTGCAATGTAACGCTTCTCCTCTCTGATATATTTATACAATAAAATGCTCTTTTTATGTAACAGATAATAAAAACCAAACCAATTACAACTTAACAGGGAGGGAATACACCTCTTTGAAGGTTTTATTAGGCTATTATGGGGTTTGCAATCCTATAATAAAGACATATTCATGTAAGTACATTCAAAGATTTAAACGAAGCCCACAACCTTTAGGTTCTACCATCATGATCAATAAATCTCTGATTTAAAACTATTTCCTGACAATTTCACTTCATGGTGAATTTTTTCCATATGACAATTCTTCAGAGTGTAGCCATTATGACTCAGGGCACCTCAATGCTATGAGGCAGTTTTCAATACAAGGGGTAGGAGGAGATGAGGGGGCCGCTGAATCATTAGCAGCCCACGCAGTTATGAAACCCAGCAAATCTTTTTTGGAAATCATTTTCAAGGCAGTTTTAGGAGGAAAATTCTTGTGAAAACCTTATTAAAACAGTGGTCTGTCAGAGGTAATCTATATACAAGAAAGATCAACCTTTTATTTATTTAAAGACATATAACTAGGAAACTTGAGCAGAAATTTTCTTTTTGAGTATCAGTGATACATGTATCTTTATTTGGGTATCACTGAAGTCAGTATGTGCTCTATGTTCAACAGCTAAAGAGCCTCCTCAACATCTGCCGTAGCTCTCGGGTAAGCTGCAAGAACCAGCTCAGAGACTGAACCACCCTACGTCATGTGAGATCCCAGCAAAGCAGTCAGAACATGTAAAGAGTGTTCTGAAGCACTGACATGGTTACATATAGACACGGTTGTGGTTCCTAATTAAAAACAGCTACTACCTTACAAAGGCACACAGCGTAACACATTTTCTCAGGAATACTAAACTAACTTAGGTTTGTAATTTGGAAGTTCTCGTCTTTTTATGCTAAATGTACAGAAAGGCAATGAGAACAACCTGAGGAAAATCCATCACATCAACCGTAGCCTGAAACGAAGAACACCAGCTGCCAGGACTCAGTGTCTGGGACAAACCCACAGGAGCTGACGGACTAAGGACAGCGCCTGCTAGCAACCAGGAGTACAGCGTTAAGGTTTCGAGAACCAACGACGTACCTCCTAATGTTTCCGCTTACTGTTAAAAAAAATAAAACAACTTAATTGAGCCTTCAAAAAATTAACCCCACCGATAACTACAATAAGCAACTAGGGAAAAGTCAAGGCCAATCACTTCGTGTTTCATTCTTGTGGAAGGAAGGTATAAACTTGCCATCACATAACCCATCTTCTCTTGCCTTCTGCTTGAATATGGGGAAAAGGCTCGACAGAAATCCAGACATTTCCCCACTGAGGTCATATGCAATTATACTATTACAGTGCTGATTAAGCCTCCAATCGTTTCACATTTTTGGGAAAGATAACAAACACGAAGAGTTGGAAATACCCTTTAAAATTCCGTTCAGCTATTAATTCTGTATCAAATATTGCTCTAACAGCATATAGTTCCTCACGAATGTGGTAATGCCTGTTTCTGCTTCCCACATTGATCTAAAATTATTTATCCCCCAGGTCAAACAGTCATATTTTTGAGTCTAACTGACAGAATGCACCACACCACCACCAAATACACATTAAAAAAAAAAAGACAAAGATAAGTTAAAAAACAAACATGTAAGCAGAGACATAGAGGGAATGGCTACATGTGTTATCCTTTACTTCTTAGAGTCTTCATTTTATCAAAACCCCAGTGGTAGGCTGGGTGAAGATTCTGTGTGACAGCAACAGGCAGAATGAAAGCTGCAAAGGAGCACAGAAAAGGCGAGCTGAGGAGCTGCGGAGGCGGCTGAGGGCTTAAGAGCATTTGCTGCTCCTGCAGAGGCCTGTGTTCCATCCCCAGCACTTCCAGGGTGGCTCACAACTGTGTACAACTCCAGAGGTCTGGACATCCATCTTCTGGTTTTTGTGAGCAACAGGCACACACATGGTTCACACACATACACACAGGCAAAACATACACATAAAATAAATCTTAAAAAAGAAAAGAAAGCCAGTGGCCAAGTAATGGAAAGATGAAAGTAAAAGAGGTAGAAATGTGGAATCAGGAGTTCCTTGCAACACACAAGCTGAGACTAACAACCTAGAATCTGTTGCTATAAAAGTTTGCAAAGCTTAAGTAATAGACTGAATTTTAGGAAATGTGTCGCTATTGTGCTTATGTATATGCACGGTGCTCTGTGGAAGAGTGCACGTGTGGAGGGACTCTCTGAAGCCAACTGCCTTCTTTCACCTTTCTCTGGGCTTCAAAGGCCAAATTCAGGTTTCCAGGCTTGTACAGCAAGCATTCTTACCAGCTGAGCCATCCAGTCATCTCTATTCTGAATTTTAAATGCTCTTAATTACTGCTAATCATTATTTCCAAAATTAAGTACAGGTTTTACTATGGTTTCAGTGTTAGAATGATACATCTTTACATAGCAATTGTTTTCCTTGAAACTGTATTTTTTTTTTAAACTTAGCTTATAAATATATACCTTAGTTGTCTAGTAATAATAACCACTTCCCTGTCTTTGCTGCCCTCTTTTGCTCTCTAGCCACTCTACTTCTTCTGTACATTATTTATTCCACAAAAATGAGAATTAAGATTTACAATCCTGTCACCAATTCAGTAGACCACACAGTATTTCTTTCTCTCTTAAAAAAGTTACTTCTAGCCGGGTTTGGTGGCTCACACCTTTAATCCCAGCACTCGGGAGGCAAAGGCAGGCGGATCACTGTGAGTTTGAAGCCAACCTGGTCTACAGGACAGCCAAGGCTACACAGAGAGACTCTGTCTTGAAAAAACAAAACAACAAAAAAAAGTTTTTTCTAAACATGTTTGGTTATCATAAACTTTTTTTAAAAAAGCCATTTTAATAGTGAATCAAAGACAGCTTTTAAGACTTTCAGAACAGCAAAGAAACAAAAGCCACCCAAAATTAAACATAGCTGTTTTATATATCATGCTAACAAAACAGTGTTTAAAATACATTAAGTATTCTAGTTTAGTGCCTTTATTCTGACAGTATGTTTACATAAAGACTAAACCTAGGTATTCTCCCTCTCTCTCTCTCCTCTCTCTCTCTCTCTCTCTCTCTCTCTCTCTCACACACACACACTCCTACATTTCTAACAATTTACAGTAACTATTTTAAGACAGAATTTTGCTTAGTACAGCTGGGCATGGTGGTGCACGTCTTTAATTCCAGCATGGCAGAGGCAGAGAGATCTCTGTGAGTTCCAGGCCAGTCTGGTCTATACTGTGAGTTCCAGAACAGCCATGGCAATATCAATAGAACCTTTCCAACCAACAAACAACAACAAAAATTTTCCCGCCCCCATTCTTGACAGCTAGTATTTTATTCAGACAACAGTCTCTTTACACATGGTCCAAGAATATTCAAATAAGAACTCAAATAAAATTG
This sequence comes from Acomys minous, assembly GCF_964271855.1. Lineage (NCBI taxonomy): Eukaryota > Metazoa > Chordata > Mammalia > Rodentia > Muridae > Acomys > Acomys minous. The sequence goes on along the minus strand of NC_140491.1, from coordinate 50,610,158 downwards.
GATGTTAAAAATTGGTCTTTAAACACCATAGCCAACAATGTCACATTTGTCTGTGATCTCTCTGGTGTAAGACCACATCCACACTTCAGTGACCACCAAACCATTCACCATGTTTTCCTTAACTGTAAACTGTTTGAAGCTACCAGTTTCAGCACTTTGAATTATTTTTTTCACTCTCTGAATAGCTACAGGGAATTCAGCAGGGTTAGAAGAACTAGTTCAACCTTGGCATAGTGCCAAAATATTGCCAATTGCCGGCCAGTCACGTCAGCACTCACCAGCACCAGTGCCTTCTCCTTGAAGTTATGAAGGAATCTGGCCATGGTCTAAGGCTCATAAGGTATTCTTAATACAGATTTGCATTTATAGTCTTAATAGTTACCACATAATTTATCATATAATTAAAGTTCACAAATTCTGATCACTGCCATTAAATTCTAAAAATATGAATGAAAAGTTGTATTTCCCCCCTTATTAGACATAACTATGAAATGTCTGATCTTTATTAAAGCATCTAAATAAATAAGCTTTATTTCTCTGGTTGGAAACAATAACTGTATAAAGTACAAACAAAACATTAATTTTCCAAAATTAATAATGTCTACATATACACTGTCCTATGGATAGAATGTTTAAACATTTGGATAAGATGAATTTTTTTCACCCATGATTAGGGAGCTCATACGGCCCGTGGTGACCCCACTACCATCACCTGCTGAGGTGACAGAGTACTGAACATAGCTCCTCTAAGTCCATGTCTCTCTGCCCACAGATTGGGGCAGCTGTCAGACCTCAGCAGAGAAGTTTCTTCATGCAGTGTATGGTGGCTAATGCAGAGAAACTCATAACTTGTCAAAGAGCAAAGACTAAGTATTAGCGGCGTGCTCAGCCAAATAAAGCATCTCTGTCATATGTTTCCTCCAGGCTCAGGGACCACTTGGAAGAGGGGCAGGAGGACTCTAAGAGCCCGCAGTCGGGAGCACTGGAGTGAGACTAGCCTCTGGACTTGACAGGCAGATGCATCCATGAACTCACAGCAGCCTGATCTGGGCAAGATCAAGCCAATCAACACTCTGATGTGGAGGGAGAAGAGACTCATGCGATCCTAGATCTGAGGCGTTGAGTTGATGGCTTCTAGGAGAGAAGTGTGGCTGAACTCGGGTGGTCAACAAGGCTCCAGTGAACAGCCCCACACCCAGGAAGATATGGGCAGCCCCAGGAAGAGGTGAGTCAGACTGGATGGGTTACTATTATTTTTTAAGACACCAAGTTGGAGATGGGGTGAGGTAGATGTGGGAGGAGTGAGAGTTAATAAAGACGAAAATACGCTGTATGAAAATTGTCAAGGAATTAATAAAAACAGTAAAAGATCTAATTTCTTATAGTTCAATAGTAAAGATTTAACGTTATTAACTGCTGATCTGAGAAATTAAGCATGGATACACAATTTGTAAGTCAGACACATCATGTGTGGAGGACAGAGGCATCTTCTCAATTGCCCCCCCCCCCATTAGTTCTGAATACAATCTCATCAAGATCCTGGAGCTCACCATTTCAGCAAAGCCAGCTAGCCAGTGAGCTACAGCGATCCTCCGTGCCCGCCACCAAGCTCTGCTCTAGTTACATGGGTGCTAGCGAGCCACACTCAGGCCTATGCTTACATCTGACTGAGCCACCTCCCAACCCCACACTCATCTCCTAACATGGCACTTGTTAGTCTTCCAGCTGCCCAACTGTATGCCACATCAACAAGAAAGTTATAACTGGTCACCACTGAAAGTACTATGTTTAGCCCTAAATACACGATATATATGAAACATGTGCAACAACAGTTTTTGAATACTTAAACATTAAGAAAGGCACATGGTTATGTAGACCTATCTGTCTTAATATTTAGAACATAAATATCCAAACAAGTTTATTGCTTTCTACACAGTCACACTCATTCCTCATTCCAAATACTGTAACTGTCCAGAAAATTATTCAAACTCCTAGGATTATGGGTGGATCTAATTTTTAGAAATAGTAACTGCCTTCTCAGAGTAGATATGAATTTTAGAAATAGCTTCATGTTATTTCCTATCAAAATCCATATCTGAAAAATAATGAAGTAATCTATATCTAATAGGTTTCTTTTCTTAAAAACAAGGAACAAAGAATAAACATAAAATAATGAACTAGTTTCATGTGTGGCTGCTAGACTGGCTTTTAAGGCAATTAAAAAAACTTCTAAAACTATTTTGAGCAATCTTAATGTTGAATGATATGTGGTTTTCATAATGATTAAAGACTTATCACACACACACACACACACACACAGAGTTTTCTTGAGACAGAGTTTTCTGTGTAGCCTTGGCTGTCCTCGAACTCACAGAGATCCACCTGCCTCTGCCTCCTGGAGATGACAGGTGTGCATCACATGCTCAGCTAGTAATATGGTTTTATCCAGTTCTGGTGGGCAACCAAGAGAAACTGACTATACCCTGTATTTTTTTTGGGAGGGGGTCTTTTAGGACCTCCATGACCATCAAATAACTCATAAGGTGGTATCCTCCACCTGGCACTGAAATTTTTATTTAATAATGTAAGCCTTCTGGGAGGAGCAGTATCTACCTGTGCAGGGTACCTCCCTAAAGCAAGTCCTCCCTGAAGACCCTTCATCTTCCTTTCTCTCCACAGTCCCTCTACTACTTCTCTGACACATTTCCATGTGTACAACAATTTTAAGCATTACACAGAAATAGAAAGAATATATGAAGTTTCTTGTATCTACCTTTATGCCATGTATCCCCAAACATTTTCAATCTAGGTCAATTACATACCATCAATGTTTTCTCTTTTCAAATAATTTAAAACCAAAAATTCCAAACATCCTATCTGAGTGTGTACACATGTGTATACAGGAGTGTGCACATATGCCAGGAGGTGAGAGGTTGACATTCATTGGGTGCATTCCTCAAAGGGTCTTCACCTCATCTTTGTCCTTTGTTTTTGTTTTGTTTTTAGATAGGCTCTTTGATCCAGCTGGACTGGCTGGCTAGAGGCCCTGGGAATCATCCTGTTCACACCTACCCAGCACTGGGGTTACAGGCAGGGACGCCATGCCAGGCCTTTCTATGAATGTGAGGCTTAAACTCAGGCTCTCATGCTTTTGCAAGAAGCATCCTGCTGCCTATGACATCCCACAGACTCTGGAAATTATGTCTTATTAACTGTCTACAAAGTAAAGATTGATATTATCATAGCTTAAAAGAAAAACTGACACTTCCTCTTCATTAAATATCCAGAGTCTTACCTGTCACCACTTCCCACAAATATCCTTTTACTGTTAACTTGCTCAAAGCACCGTTCAACTCAAGTCTGTGCCATGGTGGATCTCCCTCTTAGGGCGACTTTAAATCTTACAGTTTCTTCTTCCTCTCTGACTTTTTGCCTGTATGTTTGAAAGAAACCTGGTCATTTTCTCTTGAAATGTGAAATATTTAAAATTTTTAAATTTTGGTGGTGCTGGAGTTTGAATACATGGCCTCATAGATGCTAGCACCTGCTAAGCAACACCCTCAATGTGCTCATTCATTTCATGGTTTGGGTCTTGTGATTAGAATGTAAAATGGCAGTAAGCACTTGATGTAATGTCAAGAAAAAGTACCCAATATTTACTGAATAAATTATTTGGCATTCATATCAAAACTATACTTTGTGTGTTGAAATTCTGCTGGAATTTAGTATAATAAATTATAGAGTGTTTAAATATTTCTTTGCTTATTCTAGGCAAGGGAGAGTAAACTGTAGCGTCCCCCCCCCCAAAAAAAAGAAAGCAGAAAATTATGGGAAACTAGGGATACTACATATTTTTACAGTTAGTTGCATCCCAAGAGGCTCATTTTAAAATAAAAGCAACAACAAATGCTTTGAAAAGGAAGTAAACTCCATGTGTGCTGAATTAATTTTAGCTATACAAATGGCAGACGTCAGGATGTTCTTCTCATTTATAAGCATTACTAACAGTCTTTTTCTGTGAACGGTTTTTTGATAGTACAGGATACAAGAGTAAAGAGGCCCAGCAACCCACACAGGGAAGACAACCACCCCGCACTGTCCTCCAACACCTACCAGTGAGGAAAGGCTTCTGTAGGTGGCTAACAACCATGCCCCTGCCTCATACAGAGAAATAAGCAAAGTGCAAGACGCTGTTTGTTTGAAGTGGAGTTGATTGTGGCAAAATCACCACCATTACCAAAAATAGCCTGTGTAACATTCTGGGGAGAAAAATGTTCTGAGAATCATGTGCAATTCATTTCTCTTAAACCATCCAATGAAGCTCTTTCTCTCTAAACCTACTTCTGAAATTAGCTACCTATTTCATCAGGAGATTCCAATCTTCCAGGTATGGAACCCTCCTGGGGAGGCTAAGGAAGGAGGGTTTTCAGTTCAAGGTTAGGGTGGGAAATACTACATGGCAAAATTTGATCTTAAAACAAAACAAAACTTTTGAGTGAAACAAAAGCTGTAAATTCCCCCAAGAAATCTCATGCTTCCCTTTACCATAAATGCATCTCACCAGGACAAAGATTATCTAATATAGTATGGGAGCCAGTATTTCCAACCATTGATCTACTTAAAATAACATAGACAGGGCTAATAGATAACTTGAAATCATACCCAGATCTTCGAGTAACCTGTATTTCCTGTTTTAAGGTCCCACATATTAGTGTAGGCTGAGGGAAACTGTCTCTAGCAGAGGTCAGACTTTAACAAAGGAAAAACAAATGTATTTACCACAAAGTGTAGTAAGAGACTCTAGAACAACCTGAGTTATCTGAAAGAGTATCTTTTATTTACTTTTCTCCAATATATGTAGAGGGGCCCTGAGAAAGGTAGCTACGAAAGTGCTATGTGTACTTCACTGCCTGGAACTTCAACTAGAATTTTGTTCCTTATTTATAAATGTTTCCAGGAACATTTAATATTGCACTTCCTGAAATCTTTGTCAGTTTCCTTATCTATTAATTTTTGTTCTTTCAATGGTGTTTTCAATCTGCTTTACATTTCCCAATTAAAATTCCTAACTGAAATAAAACTTTTTTCCCCCAAAATGACTCCCCAAACCACCTCAAGTGCCATCATATATTAGCTGTTAGAATATTTTAACACTGTGTGTGTGTGTGTGTGTGTGTGTGTGTGTGTGTGAGAGAGAGAGAGAGAGAGAGAGAGAGAGAGAGACAGACAGACAGACAGACAGAGAGAGAGAGAGACAGAGACCTGTAAGTCTGACTGAAGTGATATGCCTATTTTACTGTTCCATGGGAAAATATATTTGCATGCTGGACAGTTTCCAACTCTAAGTCTTGGCTTAAAACCTCTAGCACCTACAGAAGCTTGAATCTGAAAAACTGTCCACAAACTGTCTATAGCTCTTTACACTTATCTACAATGGAACACACTCTAAATCAAGACACTGAAATACAAGTGACATTTTACAAGTGAAAAGGAAGCTGAAACTAAGGTAATGGAAACATTCTGACCCCCCCCCCCCAGTAGCACCATTTCCTGCTCCTCTTAAAGGGTCCCAAAGACCTCAGGAAAGCTGCAAAGCCAGATTTTACTAACTTTTGCGATCTGACTAGACAAAGGCACTGTTAGTTGTTTCCTGGTAAGCCTGGTTGGTTAAGTACTTTGGAAAAAATTCAACATAAGGTTAAAAATACCTAGTCTCACTTTCATTTTTTGACACACTATCTGGGGGGCATTAGAAGATTAAGCGTGTAAGAGAAAATACTGCAACTGCAGTTCTGAATCTCATACAACTTAGGAAATGAACGTGTAAAAATAACAACTGATTTAAACTTTTCACACCTTCCATTTGACACCAAAAAATTTAAATGCACCGAGATTAATTGCCCTCAAAGTATTTACTACAATATTAACTGTGGAAAAAAAACCCCAAGAATTTGTATTTAAATTGTCTAATTTTATTGTATTTGGACAATGAGGAGACTATTTAAAGCATATGTATCTGAGTACTCCGAGAAAAAAATTCTGTTACCTGCGAAAACATATCATAAACCGAAACAGAAGAAATTGAGGAAATGCACCCTTTCCATAATGGAAAAACTTTAAATTCACACTACTAGGCAAACTAAGTCCTGTATGATACAAAAGATCACCAGCTACAAAGACAAAGTAACCTTCTACCAAGAGGAAGTAAAGAGCCTCTGAATCAAAACAGAAAACCTACGATACACAGAAGCATCGAATCTTAGCCTAACCAGTCTAACCAAGCGTCCTATAGATGCAGCGCTCAAGAGGATTTGTTGAGGGGAAGAGTGCTGGGGCTCAAACCACAACGAATATTGTCTGTAGTGAATATACATGTTAAATGTAGGCTTAGTAGAAATTATTCCCTTCCCCCATCCTTGCTGCCTGACTTTGCAGGAGACTTGGCGCATATAAACATAATATACGTCGAGACTTACAGAGTCTACACTGCTCGGAACATATTGTCGGAAAGTCCTTTGAGGTTTTAAGATTCAAACACTATTTAAAAAGAATTATTGTTTCAACTACCTAACAATTACCCAGACTTCACTTGACCTGTAAGTAAAATGAGCATCTTTAACTTTTCCACAGGGCATTTGGAGAATGAGTTATTACTCGTAAACGCTTTCGGAGCCTCAGATAGCAGGCGCGGTACATCAAGCGTATCCATCAATTTGAGGGTTTTCTGGACCTCAGTTTACCCACTTACGGAAACGGGCTTGGCAAGGGCCGGGAGGTGAAATTAATTAGTGTTTTTAAAATGCTCTGAGATCCAAAGATGAAAGGAAATCTGAGAGGCACGCAGAGATGATGACAATAATCATAACAATAAAAAGAATGACTAACTTGGAGGTCTGCGTTATGTAAGGAAGCTGAGAAGTTACCAGATTCGCACAAACAAAAGAGAAGCCCACCGCCCCTTTGTTCCCCCTTCCACTTCGCCGGCCTGCAGCCGGGCCGCGGGACCGAGGACCGGACAGCCGGGCCGGGGCTCGCAGCCGCCGCGCGCCGGCTCCAGCCGTGGGGAGGGGGGGGAGGGCGTTCCGGGGCAGCTCCTCACAAAGGCGCTTCCTCCCACCGCGCGGGATGCGGCGCAGCAAACTCCGCTCCCCGCCGCCTCGCCGCGGGCGGGCGGGAGCGCGCACAGCCGCGCCGCCGCCTCCGCCGCCACCGGCACGGCCCGGGAGGAAGTTCCGAGCCGCCGGCCCTCGCGCCCCGCGTCCCCGCGCCGCACTCACCGGACGACTGCTGGTGGCCGGAACGCCAGCTCCGCCCCGCCGCGAAGGCCGGAGCGCGGACACCCGGGGCGCGGGGGCGGCGTGAGCACCGGTTGAACGCAGGCTCCGGCGGAGCCCCGCCGCCTTCCCGCCAGCCGCCAAGCCCGGCGAGGCCGAGCGGAACGCGGAGCCGGGAGCCGAGCGCGGAGCGCGAGCCCGCTTTGTGGTGAGCTCCCCCGGACTGCAGGCAGATCCGGTGGCGCCACACGGCCGCTGCTGTCGCTGCTGCTGCTCCCGCTGCTGCTGCTGCTGCTGCTGCTGCTGCTCGAGAGGCGGCGGTGGCGGCGGCGCCCCCAACGGTCCCTCCGCCTCTAACCGCCTTTGGGTCACTGACACACACTGGGAGGGAGGGGACGGGACTAGCGGGAGGGCGGGACGTAAGGGGGACGGGGCAGGGCCACATCGGGAGGCGGTGCCGAGGGGGCTCTTGGGAACTGTAGTTCTCTGAGAGAGGAAAAAAAAAGCGTCTGTTGTGGAGGAGCCTACCGCTCGCTCTGCGTTGCGCATGCGTAGGGGGATGGGGGGGCGGAGACTGTTGCCATGGTCACCGATTCACTAAGCCTGAAGGTTCTGGATTGTCGTTGACTAAACAAGGCTGGTCTTGTGTCTTTGGTGCCACCGGGTTCTGTTCTATGGCCAGTCTCTCCTGCTTCACCCCACCCCCAACAACTTGCAAGTGCCCAGTGAAATCTCACTTCCTCCTGGCTACTTCCATTTCTTCTGCAAATCATAAACAGACCCTTCCTTTGCCTCCTTCAAGTGAATTACCCAAGGTACTAAAAATCTAGTTGTTCTTAGTATTTTAACACTTAGCTTGAAAAACTGTTAGGAGCGTGGCCATTGGCGGAATCCCATCATTTCTTTGCTGAGTTAGTTACGTTTAACTAAAGTACAAGCAAAAGTAAGGTTCAGTATTGATAACATTGTTGGATCATTTTACTGCAATTTGTTCATCTGAAAATATGATTTTTCAGGCATCCGAATTCCATAAATATAACTTCAAAAGATAGATGTATTAGCCATTTTTAATTTGGTAATGAGAAACCTGAACCACATATGGATATGTTGCTGGGCTTCTGAGCCAAGTCTACACCCAATCCAGGTACCCAGGGATGCCTATGTGGTGGTGCTAAGAAGTGTGGGGAAAACCAGGTCACAAGACTGGCTCTCCAACAGGCTTAGAGGTAACCTGCCTCAGTTTCTCTCAATAGGCTACTTAGGACCCTACACTCTGGAAGAAAGAGACTAATGCCAAAGAATCAGACATATATTTCAGGAAGGGAAGCTAAGGATTCTCAAATAATCTCAGGGTCCGAAGTCTGGATGCCCACAGACCACATAATTACTTGCTCATTCAAGAAACAAGTGCCCAGGGACAGGAGGGTGGACAGCAGTTAAGAGTACTCACTACACTTCCAAAGGAGCTGGGTTCAATTCCTAGTACCCACGTGGAGACTTACGACCCTCTGCAACTTCAGTTCCAGGAAACCCAACACCATCTTCTAGCCTCATTGGCACCTAGACATAGATGCAGGCAAAATTCTATTTAAAATATTTAGTGTAGATATTTAAATAAAATACTAAAGAACAAGTAAATATATTTACTAAGTGCCAGGGACTTTGCTGGGCCTGAAAAAATAGAGCTATAAAAAAATGTAAAAGAAGCATACTTTGTATTCAAAGTCCTTTCTCTGCCAAGGAAGAGACAGATAAATGGACTCAGTGTGATCTATGCTGTCATAGGAAAATTCGGACGACCTCAGACTTGGGCAGGGTCAGGAAGTGCTTCAAAGATCATTTGAATGTGAGGGTGACTCACAGTTTTCATGTTTGTGTATTTTAGGAGAAAGAGAGAAGCGAAGGAGAACATTAAATGCAAACACTTTTGCTAGCAGCAGGAGAATGGCGCTGGGGAGAGCGGCAAAAGGAAACTTCAAATACGTAAATGAGAAAGCTAAGCCCGGGAAGGTCTTGGGTAATTAATAAAGAACGTCATTTTTTTTTTCTTCCTGGAAACAGTAGATTACAAACAGAGGAAATTTTGATAAGACACATGCTTTAGAAAGATCAGTCTGTGAGATGTAGTATGTATAAAGTCATATTAGAGTTACTAGTATTGTGAAGACACACCATGACTACGGCAACTCTTATACGGGAAAACATTTCATTGGGGCTGGCTGAGAGATTCAGAGGTTTAGTCCCTTGTTGTCATGGTGAGAAGCAGAGTGGTGGTAGACATAGTACTGGAGAAGGAGCCAAGAGTTCCTCATCGGGATCAACAGGCAGCAAGAAGAGGGAGAGACGCTCAGTCGGGCTTGGGCTCTTGATAGACCTCCACCCGAAATAGTATACTTCCTCCAACAAAGCCACACCCACTCCAACAAAGCCACACCCACTCCAATAAGGCCACACCCACTCCAATAAGGCTAAACTCCTAATAGTGCTTGCTGCTCTCTCTGAGCCTATGTGAGCCATTTTCATTAACACCAACACAGAAGTCTGTTACAGTATTATTGAGGGGTAGATAGAGACTGAACTGAGGCATGGGCAGTGCAGAAAACAAATTTGGGTGTAATTAGGCCTAACTTAGAGATTAGAATTCTCTGGTGTTTGGTTGTGTTTATGGGTTAAGGGTGCTTTTAGTTGAAAGCAGCAGAAACCAAACTTCAACTGACTTAAGCAATAAAGAAACTTTGACCCACTTAGCTAAAAATAACCCAGGTAAGGGATGGCTACAGGACTGATTGGTTCAACAACCTAGTGAGGTCATTAAAAACTTCCTTCTTTCACAGTTTTGCTGCTTTTTCTTTGCTTAGTATTAGTTTTCTGGTCAAGTCACAGTTGCCAGCAACTGCTGTTTTACCTTTTGTGTCTAGGAAGATATAAGAAGAAAGTCTTTCTTGGAAGCTCTTTTTAGAAAGGATTGGAAACCCCTAGGATCTCAAGCAGTAGATCCCCTTACCCATGCATAAATTAAAAATGGTGGCCAGGAAAGTGCACGAGGTTATCTCTCTTCAGATACAGACACATGCCCACTCCTAGAGCAAAAGTAGTGAGTTCCCCAAAGCCATGACATGGGTTATTTTGATAAAATTGTGGTGATTGCCCAAACTAAGCAGAATAGAGGCGGAGAAGGACATCACAACATCTACTAAAGGAAGACGCAAGAATGGCTCCTGATTCCCAGCCTCCAGCCTTACACGTTGGCCGAGCCATTCCTTCAGTGAGAGGACAAGGAAAGTCCGTCACTTTTGAGGGTGGTCTGGTGTTGTGGCGCTTTGGTGCAGTGAGTCTGAGACGACTCTGGAACCTCTGGATGGAGGGGTGCAGTGGGGCGCAGCGACTATGCCTCTTGGGCTCTGGGAAGAGATCAGGCATCATAATCGATTGCTGCTGAAATGATGGTGGTGGATGAGACCACCCTGCTGCGGTGTGTGGAGCATAAAAGGGGGACCAGAAACAGAACCTGGGAGGACATTGAAGACGGAGGCAGCCAGATCCAGAAGATTCCTGGGAAGTAGCAGGAGAACTGGGGTATATGGAGAAGGCAGGCAGGAAAATAGACCCTATCGCCAGGTGTGACATCAGTCTAAAAAGAGCCACAAGGACTGACGTGATAGGATTAGCAGTCAACAGTAAAGCGACTATGATAAGCAGCTTCCATATAGTGAAAGAGAAATTGAAGATAGGAGGAAAAAAAAATAGAACCTAAAGACTAAAATTACAACTTCTAAAATAAAACTTTTACTGGATAGGATTAGAACTCAGGGACAATTAGCCCTGAGCAAATTAAGGCAATCGAAAGAAAATTAAAAATAGTATGCCTGAAGACAGAGCAATAGAATCTCTCCAAAATAAGGCACGTTACACACATACACCAAAGAAAAAGTCCCTTGGATAGAATGTGGTCTGTGAAATAATACCAAATATTCTAATATTTGTGTAATTGCAGCTTCTGGTAAGAAAGCAGCCATCAGGAGTGTAAAAGGAACTTTTATTCACCTGTTTCAGTTGTTGCCTTCTGCTAACCTAGGCCTAGCCTCCATTCAATCTAATCTACACCCAGAAGGTTTTCAGCCTCTGAGACTTACTGCTTAATAAGCTCACCCTTACTTGTTCTTTCTGAGCTCTGGGCTGGCTGGTTCAACTCAGCTGTTCTGGCTCAAACTCCTCTCCCAGCTGACTTACTCAATCTGGCTTCTCTCTCAGCCGCTGAATTACTCTGCTTGGCCTCACGCTAACTCCAGCAGTTTTCTCTAATTTTCTCGTTCTATGCCTCACTCTGCCTTCACCTGTGTCTAGCTTGTTCTCGCATTAAACCTCTCTATAAAACTCTCCCAGTAAACTGCCTTCTCTCCCTCCGCCCCCACCTCTCTCTCTCTCTCTCTCTCTCTCTCTCTCTCTCTCTCTCTCTCTCTTTCTCTCTCTCTCTCTCTTATTCTCTCTCTCTCTCTCTTATTCTCTGTGTTGATCCCTTAAGTAGCTTCCCTTTCCTCCCTGTTCTCATGAGAGTTGGGCATACCCTATTCTGTCAAATCTTTCTCTGATTTGTCACTTTCTTTTTCTGCCTCTCAATTGGACATCACTTTCAAACATGGGCGCTTCCTTCTTCAAACTAACTTTACCTTCATTGTTTGGGATTAACGACATGTGCCACCATGCCTGGACCTAAGCTTTTCTTTACCAGAACCTTACTGTATACCAAGCTGGCCTTGAACTCAGTTCTGCTTGCCTCTTTCTCCTGGATTAAAGGCGTGTTTGTATTTAGCTGGATCACACAGACCTAGAAGGTCTTTGGATGTGATCTCTCGCCAGAACAGCTATGTTCTGAATTCAAATTCCTCTACACAGCAGTGTGACACAAAGGTTATTTGAAGAACCATGTCTGACAATACTTTACTGTTTAGGGAAAATTATAAACCCACATATTTGAAAAGCTTAATGAACCCTAACCAGGGTAAATGCACACACATATAAAAAGCCACCACAGGACGTGTGAGATGGTTCAGTGGAGTAAATGTGCTTGATCCCAAGCCTAACAGCCTGAGTGCCAAAAATATAAATATATACCATCCCCCTTCATTAAAAAATAGTTTAAAGATAATTTAAAGCAAAAACAGCAACACTGTATGAGACTGTAACTTGTGCAGAAGAAGTAAAATGTTTTGCAACAAATAACTCTATTTGGATTGAAGGAGGAAACAGAATCGGATGGTTTAGATTGGAGTTAGTTAGCAGAGCATACCCTGAAGTGTAGGATAGCTGTCAGAAATAAACCGAACACGGATACACAAAAGCGAAGATAAAATGAAAGGCTAATCCTAAAGCAAGCAAACACTGGATGGAAAAGCAGAAACACAGAAGTTATGTCCTTAATAACCATGGAGCTGACACATCTGCTCTGGACTCTGATTTAAGATTTAGAGGAAAACAAGTGTCTATCCTGTTTAAAGATGGTCCAGGTTCTGCATGGCTCAGTCTGTGCAGAGCAGCCAGGAGCCAACAGCAGCTTCATGAAATAGACTATGTTTCTCAGATTCAGGCAGCCCCACAGAGTGCACAGAATCTGTCCAGCATGCCAGCAACAGAGACAAATACACTTAGTGATAAGTTCATCTTTTAGATAAATGTCGCTGTTTATTCCTGTAAGTTTTCCCTTTCCCTTCTTTCTCTCTTCCTTACTATTACTCTGTGTGTGGCCACTAAAGAGCAACTTTGTAAAACTGATTCTCTTCTTCCATTTTCACATGGTTTCTGGGACTCACACTCAAGTCACCAGACCTTCAGAGCTAGCTCCTTTCCTTGCTGAGCTGTCCCTCTGGCTCCTTTTTAATTTCTTGTTTTGTTCAGACACAGTGTCTCTGTGTCTGGCTTGTCTTGAACTTACTGGCCTCAGACTTGATATCCATATGCCACCATGCCCAACTCCAGTTTTTTCTTGGAAGGATAAAATACATGCAAATGCTTAGCATAATCCCTAGGCTATAGATATAGTGAGTAGTAAGCATTTTATAATATGTTGGTCTGAGCCACAATAATAAAGTAGCTATGTAGTGGAAGTTTTGGTTATTTTATGTAAACATGTTTTGTTTGATCACAAGAAATTGCCTTTAACAGCCTCCTAAGAGGGTTTGTGGTCTTTGTCTACTGGGAACTGCTTTGGGGGATGGGACATGGTCTTTGCCAGCTAGAAAACATCCTTGTGCAGATTCTGAGAGGGTATAAATAGGAGTCCAGAGGAAAAGAGAGAGAGAGAGAGAGAGAGAGAGAGAGAGAGAGAGAGAGAGAGAGAGATATCGAGATCGTTTAAAGGTGTTCCTAAAGAGAAATGCTCCGGAGAAACCTTTGAGAAGGCTGTTGCTGTTTGTTGTTTAGCTGGACTGCTGGAATCCTGGTGAAGAAGAGTAGAATCCTCCCGGGAACTGAGTCTAGCAAGGCCTACATGTTCTGCCCCTACTAACCTTCTTTCTCTCCTACATGGGGTCAGTGGGTTGGAAGAGAGGTAGAGGCATTAAAGAACCCCAAATAAAGTAGGTTAGAAAATAGAAGCCCAGGGGCTGGAGAGATGGTTCAGATGTTAAGAACACCTGCTGTTCTTCCAAAGGTCCAGAGTTCAATTCCCAGCAACTACATGGTGGCTCACAACCATCTGTGAGATCTGGCATCCTCTTCTGGTGTGCAGGCATACATGCAAGCAGAGCACTGTATGCAGAATAAATAAATAAATAAATATTTTAAAAATAGAGGCCTGCACAGAACAATACAACTTATATAATTGCTGTAAACACAGGTGTAGAAATCAAGGCAATGTCCATGTCACCTATGTTGTGTATATCAGGATCTATGAAGCCCTGTTTGAAACTGTGTCTTTACCTTCACAGTATAGTTCAACACAACTCTTCAAAATTGCTAAGCCTTGAGCTGGGTGTGGTGGTGCACACCTTTAGTCCCAGCACTGGAGTCAGAGACAGGTGGATCTTTGCAGAACGTGTTCCAGGACAGTCAGGGCTACACAGAGGAACCCTATCTCAAAAATAAATAAATAAATAAATAAATAAATAAATAAATAGGCAAGCCTTTGCATTCAGGACAGTTCTGTCATGGAAAATGAATGCACTTACAAATCTTATCCATTCAGCCTCCAGTTATAGCTACGTATCTATGTCCCCTTAGCAGCAGCTCAGCTTTTTGCTGTGCCATCTGACTACGTAAGAATCAACTAAAATTCTGTCTCTTTTCTGTCCTCAAAGAAACACACAATGTTAGGATCTGAGTAGATCTTTAATGAGGACATGGTGTCACTGAGCTTTCCATTAAGGACAACAAATGCCCCTGATAGGCCTCTGAAAAGAGAAAAAGAGTCATTTGGGCTCACGGTTTTGGTGGGTTCAGTGTCTGCTCCGTTGTCCTGATTGCTTCTCTGCCTGTGTGAGGCTGCACATTATGGTGCACAGTGAAGCTGCTCACTTGAAGCCTGGAAGGTGCTGTTGGCCCCGCCTCCTACAGCCGCACTGCCATCGCCACAGCCCCCACTCTGGGAAGCAAGCTTTTACCACATGGGCCTTGAGGAGACACTTAAGATTCAACCTATTCTAAAACAACATTCACTGAATAGAATTTTCTGGTAAACAATCCAGGGTTAACTGGGCATACCAGTCTCTTCTTGCAACTTGAGGAATAATTGCAAACTAACTTTTCTTCTTTCGTGGCAATGTTTTATCACCTTCAAATGAACGTATCTTTGTATCTTCTCGGGTTTACAGTTTAAAAGAATTCCAAGTGGACTTCTTCCTTTTGGGACCAGGAAGATGGAGACCACATTATGTTGAGCTGCTTGACCTTCTGAGTGACAGTTTTGTAAGCCTGTGTTCATTTTGATGTTCAAATTACAAGTAGTTTTTCTCTCAGAACTCCAACTTTCCAGCATTGCTTCCCGAAATAAAAGTGTTCTCTCCTAATATCCACAAAGTCTCCAAATAGCTCATAGTCAGCATAGAGCGTGCTCCTATTTTAAACCTGCGAATGGCACACAATTTGAAGGCTTGGGCTTCCACTCAAAAGATTTGTAGGCCCCAAATGCTGTCTGTGACATTTTAGATATATTTGGAAAATGTCAAAGACAAGCTCGTTAAGATTTTACTGTTTTAAAAGAAAATTCTTGTACAACAAGGAATACAGCCCGGGTAGTCTCAGCATTAGAGAAAATAGCATGTACACGAGCAGTTGATTTAGAACGTCAAAAGATAGTACGAGGCTGGTCCTGACGGCACACACTCATGATCCCAACGCTTGGCAAGCAAAGGCAAGAAGATTACAAAGCAGAAGCCAGACTGGACTATTATGTAGTTAGACCCTGTCTCAATGAACAAAACAAACTATGAAATGAGAGACATGGCGAATTCATGAAGGAAAGACACAGTTTTCCATCCTTAAAGTTGACTTTTTTATGTTTCTGCCAATGGACTAATTGGTTGGTTTCTGTTTCGTGCAGCCCAGGCTATCCTTGTGCACCTGGAGACAGCTTTGAACTTCCGATCTCCTCCTGCTTCCTCTCTCCAGGTAACAGCATTAATCGCCACCACAGATCTTGTGTTTTTTTAAACACAAAAATCTCATTTTCCCCCTGACGCACAAGGGAGTACATTAACCAAAAGCAAATCATATAAAGACTGAGGGGAAGGCTGTCCCCTCGACTGCATACATGTATATGTATGCATTGTTTTGTTTTGTCTCGGTTGCATAAGCTGTGGGTACAGAAACTGGCCCATTATCCTCTCCTCCCAAACCCCTTTTAATCCAGTAAATAAAGTAAAATCTTTTATGGGCAGTTTTTAAGAAATATGCCTAAGGAATAGCAGGAATGTAAAGAATAAAATAATCAATTTTACCTGAGGATGCAGTCAGAAAACTAAGCCAGAGAAAAGGTAGCACGTTAGGCACAGGTTATTGTGTAGTTTAAATACTGATTTCTGTACACCCCCACCCCCAACCCCACCCCATGTCTGGTTGCATGCTTTGTTCTGAGAATTTACTGTCTAAATGTTGTGTAAACTTTGCTCCCCAGTTGTCCCCCTGATATGACAGTGAATCAGCTTCCAATCGCTGAGCAGGGAAGAGAATAGGGCTGCACTTCCTGCCAGCCAGGGGAGGAGGAGTTAGAGGAGGAAGAGAGGATTCAGCCATGGGTAGAGGTTTAAGGAGGATCAGGAGGAAGGAGCTGGAGCTGAGGAAAGCTACAGAGTGCAAGTGTCACTGGGTTGCTTGCTGTGAGTGAGACAGAACAGCACGGAGGGTTAAGAACAGACTTAAACTGCTCAAGATTGTGTTGTGAAGCTTAATTTTAAACAAATATAAAAGACACTTCAGTTATTTGTGTGATAGCCAGGTTAATAAATAAGCTAAGAGGGGCTGGAGAGATGGCTCAGTGGCTAAGAGCACTGCCTGCTCTTCCAAAGGACCTGGGTTCAATTCCCAGCACCCACATAGCAGCTCACAACTGTCTGTAACTCCAAGATCTCATGTCTCACACCAACGCACATAAATTAAAGTTAAATAAAATGTTTAATAAAGAAAAAAAGAAATGAGCTAAGAGAAACAAATTAAAGTTAAATAAAATGTTTAATAAAGAAAAAAAGAAATGAGCTAAGAGAAACAAACACGTTTTAACAAATAACCTCAACAGTAGCAATCATGCTGGAGCCTAGGAAACAAGCAGGTGCTAAGCCGGCGGCCGGTGACTAACAGAAGGCTTAGCACAGCTCCTGGTCAGGAAGCCCAGAAGGATGAAAGAGCTGGGCTGCTCAGAGTGCATGTGGATGGTGACACAGCACCAAGGTCCTGCATGGCCTCTTATTCCAACAAGTTTGGCAATAGGATCTGTTGAAAGATTTCTGACAGAGGAGAGAGTTCAAACCGTATTTGTGTTTGTGTGGAGTAACGAGCTGAGACTATACAACAGAAGCCACTGGTGGTGACTCACATCTTTAATCCGAGGGCTTGGAAGGCAGAGGCAGGCGCATCTGTGAATTTAAGGCCAGCCTGGTCTAGAGAGTGTATTCCAGGACAGCCAGGACTCCATAGAGAAACCCTGTCTCAAAAAATCCATACACACACACACACACACACACACACACACACACACGTATATATGTTGCATCATTCTATTGTAATTTTTATTTATCTTTTTATGATTAAAGAAACCAAACAGGTTTAGAAAAAATGTTGGCCATTTGAAAATTCTTCTTCTGAAGGGTCTAAAATGTTGTCTATTTTGTCATCTTTTTTTCTTACTGATGGGAGTTCTTTATATATACCGTGTGTGTGTGTGTGTGTGTGTGTGTGTGTGTGTGTGTGTGCACGCGCGCGCGCGCGCGCATGCATTGAATACATATTGTACTCTAGTTTTCTCCTACACAAAGGTAGTACAAATGCAGATTCTACACTCAGTGGTTATAGAACTCAGGGTTTAGGGCTCTTGGGGGAATTTTTTTCTACCCACAGTTCAGGACAGAAAGCAAATTATTGGCTGCCAGTCCAGTCTGGTAGTTGACTCTGTTTTGCACAGGTACTTGGAAGTCTAGGCTTTAGCACAAATCCCAATCTAAGCTCCAACTGCAGCTGCAAGGACACATTTTCTTTCCTTGTAGGATATTAAAACCCAGTCCCAGCCAGGCGATGGTGGCGCATGCCTGTAATCCCAGGACTCGGGAGGCAGAGGCAGGCGATCGCTGTGAGTTCGAGGCCAGCCTGTTCTATAAAGTGAGTCCAGGACAGCCAAGGCTACACAGAGAGACCCTGTCTCAAAAAAACAAAAAAACAAAAACAAAAACAAAAACCTGGTCCCAGAGCCTGAACCTTTTATTGCAGGCTGCTGGCTTTGAGTGTTCCCCGTACATCTCAGCCGCTGACTGGGATGGCCCTTCTCAACTTCACTCCTTTTGCTACCACATGCACCACAGTTCTGTGTATTTATTTATTTATTTTTATTTTTATTTTGGTTTTTCGAGACAGGGTTTCTCTGTGTAGCCTTGGCTGTCCTGGACTCACTTTGTAGACCAGGCTGGCCTCGAACTCACAGCGATCCACCTGCCTCTGCCTCTGGAGTGCTGGGATTAAAGGCATGCGCCACCCAGCCCGGCTCAGTTCTGTGTATTTATATCAGGTTAGTTTGCTCTGACTGTCATGATGTAGGATCCTTCCCCCCCTTCCCACCCCCCTTCCCCCCCCAGTTCTGAGGATTGGGCCCAGCTCCTGAGGAAAGATGGACACCCACTGTACCAGTGTGTCACACTCCTAGCCCATGGAAAAAAACTATTGGTGATTCATTTTTTAAAAAACTATGTCAAGCAATTTGCTACAACTTTCTATCTTATTTTTCCAAAATGTTTTACTAACACTTTAAATCATATGCCTGACTGGGTAAAGTGCTGTTTCATAATACTTGGACAAAAGAGACACTTATGCTCTGTTATGTATTAGCACATGTAGAGAAAAACTATGGGTATTTGGCACATTGTTGGGGAATGGTGTCTGCTTGATACAGGCTAGCATCATCTGAGGAGAGGGAACTCCAGCTGAGACACTGTTTCCTAAGGCTGGGCCGTAGGCAAGCCTGTAGAGCATTTTCTTAATTAGTGATTGGTGGGAGTGTGGGGCAGCTCACTGTAGGGGGGCCATCCCTGGCCTGGTGGTCCTGGGTTCTCTAAGTGAGCAGGCTAAGCAAGCCGTGGGAGCAAGCCAGTAAGCAGCACCCCTCCACGGCCCGCTGAATCACCTCCTGCCTCCAGGTTCCTGTCTGCTTGACTTCCTGTCCTGACTTCCCTCAGTGATGAACTACAATGTGGAAGTGTAAGCCAAATAAACCCTTTCCTTCCCAACTTGTTTTTGGTCGTGGTCATAGCAATGGTACCCTACGATAGCAATACTGGATGGGGAAGCTGAGGAGAGTTTAGGGTCCTACCTTACTTAAATTTGATGAGTTAAGGGAATAAAATAAGTTCGGTTCTGTTTCATCCCTCCAGCTACGTGGAGATCCAAATAACCTGTTAATTCCCTCTAGTTCTGCCCCTTTAGTTATTCAAGTAGAAAGCTACTGCTTTAATACTTTTCTTTATTTCCTTGTAATCCCTTCATTAACCCGCAGAGCGACTCCAGCAGCTTGAGCCCCTTTGTTTAAGCTGTGCCTCTCTGGCTTCCGCATCCCCGCGCTCCGGAGCTCCAGCTCGGCGGTTTCCTCCAGGGAGTCTCCCTTGCAGCTTGATTTCCTGCCGCGCTCCTCGCCAGCCTCTCTTACTAGTGCCGCCCCCACAGTTACCGCTGAGATGAGTTGCTGCCCAGCTCCACCCACTGTGCCTCGTAGAAGGTTCCCAGCCTCCCTGCTGCCCTGAGTCACCGCACGCCCCCTTCTGCTGTTAGCAGCCAGGGCTGCTGTCATAGGCCTCCACTCTATTCTGATAAAATCAGATTCACAGATTAGCACACAGGCAGTTCCATTTGCTACAGTCAGCCACCCTGAGCTTTAACCGCCGATAGGAGATTTTCTATAAAAACAAATAAAACCCAAGTGCTCTTCTAAACCCTTTTCATTATTGAAAAATTTAACATACACAGGAAGAGCAAGCATAGACCAATGACCCACAAGTGCCCGACACTCACCTTCAACAGTTCCGAATAGTGGTCAATCTTGTTCTGTTTCTGCCTCTACCACACCCACTGGTTAATTGAACTCCAAACGCTGTGTAACTTCTTTTATATCTGTATATGCCACTCTTAAAAAGGAAGCAGCCCTTTTAAACTATAAAATCATTATCACATCTGAAAATAAGAACACCAAGTAATTCCCTAATATTCTCAAATATCCTGGTTTTCCTGGAGATCTTCTTTTACTCACTGTGTGGTTTTGCTTGCTTGTTTGTTTGCTTGTTTTTCTGTATGTGAGAATTCCAAAGACTATATAGAGACAGTGAAAAAAGTGAATGATACAGAAATGGGAGAGGTGGTGAAAAACATACTCTCCTAAAAAGAAAAAAGCCATGTATCTGAGATGATCACTGTAAAACAGATGCCTAAATTTTTATTTCTGACTGGCCATATTTAACAATAGTTAAGCAGTACCTTCCTCACAGAAAACAAACTCTAAGAAAGCCCTGCCAATCACAAGTAGCTTTAGTAATCATTAAAAATAAAAGTAGGGGGGGGGGGAAGCGGTGGAGAGATGGCTCAGTGGTTAAGAGCACTGCCTGCTCTTCCAAAGGACCTGGGTTCAATTCCCAGCACCCACATGGCGGCTCACAACTGTCTGTAACTCCAAGACCTGACACCCCCACATCAACGCACATAAAACTAAAATTAAATAAAATATTAAAAAAGAAGAATAAAAGGGAATTTAGTAAAAGCCTTATTCTGTTTAAAGCAGTGAGGTTGCTGTAAAATAAGAACACGTCATTTCAGAACTTTTATTTACGCAGTTTCAGCATTTCATTATCCTGGTTGGGCTATGCACAGCTTTTGAGACTATTTTCTGGCTATGGTAAGCAGTCTGTCGCTGTTCAGTTTTCAACCACAGCTATCTAAGTTACTCTCGTGTACTTCAGTTCCAGATTCCAACAGATTATTCGACTGTGGAATTAGCCTAGGCTACTAAGAGGGTCATGTGTATCAGAACATGTGTAGTTATTCTGGAGAGACAGATCCTGTGAGTGGCTGCAAGAGGCAGTGAGGGGCTGGGTGAGTGATGCTGTGTAATGTTAAACTTAAGAGTCAGATCTGAGAGTTGGGAGTGGTCCTTAGCTGGCAGTCACTGATGCCTCTCACTCCTTAAAAAAAAAAAAAAAATGTCTGCTGTGTCGTAATCATGGAGCAAATGCCAAATGCCTTCTGGGATGTTCTGATCTTGCCAAGAGTACCCTCTTCCCTGAGCTCTTATCTACCCTGTGGGAAAGCTTTGGAATTTCCAAGTCTCCAGCTGGCCACACCTACATCCTGGCTACCCAACCCTAACAAGTGTCTCTGCTTCAAACTGCCTGGTGTAGTTTGGAGGGAAAATGCCCAAGGGAAGGGGATACTTAGAAGAGGTGGTATATGTGCCTGTTTTTATTTATTTTTTTATCTGTAACACAGAAATGGCTGGTAGGGTTCTGTTGGTGTCAGATCAGTGGGCAAAGCAGAAGTGCTGCACAGTAAGAACCTCCTCCTGTGCCTGTTGAGCAATGGGACTGATAGGACACAGAATAAGCTCTTTCATAACTCGTAGCTCAGCCAAACCTTTGTTTGTGCAATTGCTAGATTTAATTGTTCAATACAGCCACAAATGCATCCCACTTAATGAGATTATTTCACTGTCTCAAACAATTTGCTGAGGCTCATTCTTCCAGCCGTAGCTGTTCACCCTCTCAATTTCTAAATTCTAATAAGTTATTCAGCTGGAGGATTAGATTTGTGCTAATGGCTGAAGACAAATAGATGGTATTTGGACACAAAGAAATGGAATGCAGAGTGTAAATACTTTACAATATTACCCAAGTATGAAATGAGTTAAGGTGTTAAGCTTTATAAACATAACCGCTGGGAACTTGTACTGATAACATGGTGAGTTCTGGACTTGGCTGTTGACATATTGGCCACTCGTGAGCAAAAAGGCAAACATTTGTACATGACAATGCCGGCAAACCGGTTGGCTTAGAGAAAAACCTTTAAAGCTATCTTTGCAAATGGAACAGAGAAAATGGAGCCAAATCACATAATGAGAAAAAAACAAAAAGAAGACCGTGTATCACTAGTTGTATAAGGCAAAAGTGTTAAAAAAGGCTTGAGACCATCTACCCAGTAGTCACCCAGGATCCCGTGAGCCAGAGTAGATTGGAGCTGCTAATAATAAATGAGAAGAAAGAGGAAGGGGAGGAGATGCAGCAGCGGTTACAGGACGAAAGCTCACAAAATTTACTAGTAGGCGAGTTTAATTTTCAACTCACTTAAGTACATATGAATCTGTCATCCCCCGGATCGAGGGAGACTAGAAGCAACAGCAGTGCTTTCCCAGGCTGTATAGATGCTAACGCTGTGCGTTAGCCATGTACGGGGGGGGGGGGGGGGGTGATCACATGAATGGGTAATTTGAATTGCTGAGTAGGTAACGTAGTTAGTTCATCTCATTTTATATACGAGAAACCTGAGACAGGAGATTTGTCCAGTAATAGCTGGCGGGGTCCGGATTCAAACATGAATGTTTTACCAGAGCCCCACATCTAGGGAAGGATGGCACACCCCCGAGGTACAGCAGGCCTGAGGGAGATGAAGGGGTGGGGTCTACGCCCTTGACAGTTGCTAAACGGCTGACTAACTTTCCACTCGTGCACAGTTAGTAGACAGTGGTTCTGGAATTGGAGTCTTAAGTCTGCCTAACACCCAGGCTAACTTTCTCCTGTGTCTCAGTAACAACCCCCGCAACAAACATAGTCACTTAGAAAGCATTCTCTTCAATACAGAAGGGCAGCGGCTACCCTGAACCCACCACACCAGAACGCACTGGGGCCTTTGTGGTTGAATGCAGGGCAAGCAGAGCAATCGTGAATGTCAATAGTGAATAGTGAATAAGTGAGTGTGTGAAATGAATGCCCCAGTCAATCATCAAGCAGTGGGCATGTATTGTTGAGTCTTTGTTTAGGAAAGCAGGAGAGTGAGTTTACATGTATATTTTTAAAAGTTAAAAAAAAAATTTTTTAAACCAATGAAGGTTTAGAGGAATGAGCTTAAAGTTGTAGATGATTCTCCTGTGTGGAATTCCTCTTTTCTAAAGTATTAGATAAAGATTTTTATGCCGGAAAAATCATACAAACAGATATTCTGATTACAAATTAACATTATTTTGTGTCACAGAAATCAGCAAAAATAGCCCTCACCCTTTAATAACAACTTGGATTACATGTTAGTTCTGAATAAAATGATAATTTCAAATGACTTAAAATGGTTTAAAACATAACTTACCATGAGTCAAAGTGTTAGAAATTAAGTAATTGGATCCTCCTGATTATAATTTGTGACAATTAACAAATATTCTTTAAAAAAAAATACTGAAAGTTCACATAGTCGCACTAAGTAAGCAGGAATTTCTGAAAAGAATGATGTAGTTAATATTTCTTTCTTTTTTGTGGCTGGTTTTTTGAGATGGTCTCACTATGCAACCTTGACTGTCCTGAAATTCTATGTAGAGCTGGCTGGTCTTGAACTCACAGAGTTCCGCCTGCCTCTGCTTCCCAAGTGCTGGGACATCGGACATGCATAGCCACATGTGGCCTTTGATACGTCTTAAATGCGTGTTCAACTCTCCTTTGGATAGTTTTTCTTCTGTAATGGCCAGTCTCACAGTGGTAATCATGATTTATAATCTGAGCTATGAAAAGAGAAAAAGATAATCTGTGTTCACTGCAACTGTGTCTGATTTCTATCATTTAAACTCGATCGACACTGTTTTTAGATACATTACTATATAAATTAGAAAATGTTATTATTCAATCTATTCCTTTGAACTTTTGAAGAAATTCCTAGACAACCATATTAGCTATGTAAGACAATAATTTTTTTTGCCTATTGTACATTACTTTTATAGATATTCTTTTAAAGCCCTCTGCTGTGCTTAGAGATTTGATGTTCTGTTAATAAAAAATTTAATAATTTATAAACAGCAGTAATTTTTCAAGTGGTTAGATGATTTTAGACAGACAACATTCAAACAAACATAAATCATGCTCACATTTTGCTTATACTGAAGGAGTTCTGTGGAGGTAGTAGTTAACTTAATTTAGATCTATAGACATGTACCACTCAAAATGGTAATAATCAGACAAAAGCCATGGGAAAGGGTTTTGGTAAAGGCATTTTGGTAACTGTAGAAGTTGTTGAAAAATCCAAGCTTGGCGAGGTACCAGGCACTTAATAGCTCAGCACGCAGGAGACTAAGGCTTTGTTAGGATCATGGGCTCAAGGCCAACCTGGACTATACAATGAGACCCTGATTTTTAAAACAAACAAATGATCAAAAAACAAGAGGCAAGGGAACCAAGAAGCACATGTAGTTTAAAGATGAGAGAGAGTTAAAAAAAAAAAGCATTGTTTTCTTCCTAGACATTTATACCAAGGATGATATATGGGTGCAACTCTCTTTTTCAGATTTTGAGAGAGAGAGAGAGAGAGAGAGAGAGAGAGAGAGAGAGAGAGAGAGAGAGAGACAGACAGAGAGACAGAGAGAGAGGGAGAGAGAGAGACAGAGAGAGAGAGAGAGAGAGAGACAGAGAGAGAGAGAGACAGAGAGAGAGAGACAGAGAGAGACAGAGAGACAGAGAGAGAGAGAGAGAGAGAGAGAGAGCGTATGTGTGCCTGCATGAAATTATGTGCACCATGTGTGTAAAGGTGCCTTTGGAGGCCAAAAGAGAGCATGGGCTCCCTAGAATTGGAGTTCCAGACAGTTAGTTGTGAGCCACCTTGTGGGTGCTTGGAATGGAAACTGGCTCTTCTAAGAAAGCAGAAAGTCCTTTTAACCACTGAGCCGTCTGTCCAACTTTTAGTATTTCATTTAAACCCACATTAAACCATTAATTTGGTACTAATATTTTAAAATTACTTCAGAGGACAATAATCTGACTTTTTAGGGAAAAGCTTGCTTTTTCTTTGATTCTAAATGGTTTTAGCATTATCAGAGAATTTCCAAAAGTGAGCTCTGTGCTCATTGGAAGCCTAGAGTAGTGGCTGGGGTGCTGCCTCGATGCAGTGCACAAGCACGCGGACCCAAGTGTGATCCCCAGTGCCACCTAAATGCATGGTGGCGTGCACTTGTCATCTGGTGATGGCACAATGGGAACAGGGGCACACCTGACTCTTGCTAAGCAGGCAGTCCAGCGAGGTGGGCAGCTTCTGAGAAATGACATCTGAGGTTGACTTCTGACATCCACATGCGTGTGCACACACACGTGCACACACGCATAAGACACTTGTGCACACACACAATCTAGAACATTTCACTAATAAAGAGCAGTTTATTTTTGAATAGCTCTTTTTTCCCCCAGAAATATTCAGAGCCAGGTGGTACTGGCGCTTACCTTTACTCCTAGCACTCGGGAGGCAGAGGCAAGCAGATTTTCTGAGTTCGAGACCAGCCTGGTCTACAGATGGAGTTCTAAGACAGCCAGAGCTACACAGAAAAACCCTGTCCGGGGTGGGGGCAGGAAGAAAGGAAGAAGGAAACAAACAAGTAAATATTCTGCAATGTGGTTCTCGAATTCCAGCTTAGGCCTTCATCTAGTGAACTGATTAAAAATGCAAGTTAGGAAAAAAGTTTGTCATCCTCTGGGATAGAATTTCTATGATGCAAGGGAATGTTTTTCTTTCTCTTTTTGAAAACATTTACTCTAATTATATTTTCTGAGGAATTATTTAAATATTGAATCGGTATGATAGGCTTTGTCAAAGCAACAATTGCATAATTGGCTTAAAATAGTACTTTGTACAGGTAAGATGAAGCCTGGAGTATAAAAGCATGTAATAGCTGTTTTCTTCTCTGCAAAGAAAGGGAAGTGTGTTAGCAGTGAGTGTCGAGACAGAGCATACCGCCTTCCTGCTTGTCTGTAAAATGTTGGCAGGGATTCGATTTCATTTGCTTTCCATCTTCTCAAAAAGATCAATCTTTAAGTTTCCTTTCTTTTTCCTCTTTACTATTTTTAGTTGGCCTCAGTGAACAGTGCCATCTTCCCCGTCCTAGGACATATCTTCAATACTACAGCACCCGTGCCATTCTATGACACCGTTTTCTTTTTTTTTTTAATTTTTAAAATTAATTAATTGATTTAGTCACTTTACATCCCAACCATAGCACCCTCCCAGTCCCACCAGACCCTGATATTTTTAATGATGAGATCTGTCTTAGCTACAGTGCTATTTCTCTGAAGAGATACCATGATCAAGGCTACTTATAAAAGGAGGCATGTACTGGGGGCTTGCTTACAGTTTCAGAGGGTGAGTCCATGACATTACGGTAGGCAACACGGCGATAGGCAGACATGGTGTTGGAGCAATAGCTGAGAGCTTACATCTGACCCACATTCAGGAGGCAAGAGAGACAGGGTGTGTGGGAAGGACTGGGCCTGGCATGGACTTTTGAAACCTCGAAGCCCACCCCTAGTGACATACCAGGTCCTGCGAGGCCACACCTCCTAATGCTTCATATACGGTTCCACCAACTGGGAACCAAACACCAAAATATTTGAGCTCATGGGGACCATCCCCACTCAGACAGCTGTAAGATCACACCTCAACAGAAGAACTTTTTCTGACCATCCATGTATATATATATATAGATTGGATTTTGTTCTAGTGTAGTTTACTGTTGCTATGATAAACACCATAACCAAAAGCGACTTGGGTTGGAAAAGAGTTTATTTCATCTTGCAGATTACAGTCTATCTTTGAAGGAAATCAGGGAGGAACTCAAATCTAGAACTCGGAGGCTAGAACCATAGAAGAAGGATGCTTACGGCCCTTGCTCTCTGACTCGTATTCACCTAGGAATGGTACCACCCTCAGTGGACATATGCCACAAATATGTCCATAGGCCAATACGATACAGGCAGTGTCTCAGCTGAGGGTCCCCCCCCTTCAAGTATAAGAAGTTGACAACCAAGATTAGCCATCTCTGATTTAGAGCTTGTCCTAAAAGGCTCCAAATGCAATTCATATCAAGGTCCCAGAACTGACAGACTATTAATGTTTGTGTTTATGTCTTGTATTTTTATAGACGTAAGACATGATGCAAACTCACATAATCAGGGCCAACAGCCGAAGTGTCTTCAAGGGCTAGAAATGCCCTCTCCATGCAGCTTTCCCCATTGGCTGTTACTCTCCTTCTCTCTTCCCATTGGAGCTTCTTGAGAGAGGACTCTGTTGGCCTTCCATCTGCATGCCGCCCTTTCGTTCCCTTTCTCTTTTTCATTACAGTAAAATTTCATGACACAAAAGTTGCCATGTAAATCGATTTCAAGGGTTCAACTCTTGAGCCTTAAGCACATTCACACTCTAGAGCAGCAAGCACCTCTATCCCATTTCCATGTACAGTATATATGCATGTATATGTATCATGAATTCCTACATTTGTAGTTCATAAACTTTTATGTCTTGACAGAAAAGAAACACAGTGCAGTGCTTCAGAATTACTTGTGTGGGACGCTAATTTGAGGTGACCATTTAGGTAGATATAGAATATACAAGTCAGATATGGCGCTTCTGGGAGAAATAAATCCTCCCCCACTTCTTTTCCACTTGGAAAAATAGTTAACTCTTTGTTGTTGTTGTTGTTGTTGTTGTTGTTGTTGTTGTTTTGAGATAGAGTTTCTCTGTGAAGCCTTGGCTGTTAGTTAACTCTTTTTTTTTTTTTACTTAACTATTTCCCTCCTCTGACTCAAAGAAATCTATGACCTGAATACATTTTTGTGTGGTCTTTTAAATAACATCATAAAATGACATCTAGTAAGCTTAAATGGAATTAGAGAAATAGTTAAGAATTCAAATTTTAGACAGTATTCATTTCTTGAAACTTGATAGTTTCAAAGTTCACAAATATTAAAAAATATTGTACCACTTCTTTGAGAATTTTATGCACTGTTTTGATCATATCTCTTTCCACTCCTCTCCCAACACCCCCCCCCCCAGGTCCCTCTCCTCCCTACCTTCCCAAATTTTTATATTTTGTTTTGTGGTTTTTAATAACTCGCTTGAGTCCAATTTATGCTCCTGAATATACTCCTGGATACAGGGCCGTCCACTGGAGTGTAGTGGACCCTTAAAAAACAACTGAGTGCCAGGCATGGTGGCACACGCCTTTAATACCAGCAGAAGCAGGCAGGCAGATTGCTGTGAGTTGGAGGCCAGCCTGGTCTACAAAGTGAGTCGAGGACAGCCAGCCAAGGCCACAGAGAAACCCTGTCTCAAAAAACCAACCAACCAACCAATCAGCCAAACAAACAAACCAACTGAGTGTCTCTCCTTCAGCAGTCACCAACTGTCCATAGCCCCAGTTAGGGGTGGAGGTTTGTGAGCCCCTTCCTGCTCCATGCTAAAATATTGCCTGACTGATCATCAGGAATTATTTTCCCTCCCTTACATAAATAAACACTGTCTAACAATTAGAAGATAAAAAATACACATCAAAATATCATCATTACATCTATCCAATGGGCATGTGTACTGTCTTTGAATACTTGACTAAGTCAATCTGTAGGCAACTGTGTGGACCGCGACTGTCAGTTCTAAATGATCACAGTGAGCTGGACCCGGGCAGAGCAAGACCTTTTGCCACCCATACAGTCACCATCCGTGCTTCTGTTCTGTCCTCCTGCCTTCCTCAGTGTTCACTGCGGTGAGGCTCAGAAGCTTCAGAGTGCCCATTTCACAACCGATTTGTTGTGCTCAGCTAGTGGAACATTGACCCCGCCCCCTCCGCTGGCTCTCCTAGAAATGCCCTCTCCATGCAGCTTTCTCCATTGGCTGTTACTCTCCTTCTCTCTTCCCATTGGAGCTTCTTGAGAGAGGACTCTGTTGGCCTTCCATCTGCATGCCGCCCTTTCGTTCCCTTTCTCTTTTTCATTACAGTAAAATTTCATGACACAAAAGTTGCCATTTAAATCGATTTCAAGGGTTCAACTCTGGAGCCTTTAAGCGCATTCACACTCCAGAGCAGCAAGCACCTCTATCCCATCTCCAGAACATCTTCCCCAGTGGAAAGGCATCCATCCGTTAAACAGGAAGTCTCTCCCCTGAGCCTTGGCAGCTATCACTTTTACGTCCTATCTCCACGAATCCGATAGCCCTGGGTGCCTCACACGTCCTTGTGACTAGCTCATTTGAAGGCATCTTCTGCACTCATTTCTATCTCTCTCCTCTCTTTATTCTGACGTCATCTTCGTGGCATTATTTTGTGCTGACATTACCCTCTCCCCTGGCTTATCCCTTCTATCCCTGGTTGACTCTGACTCCACGTCCAACCCAGATTCATTTTCTGAACTCTAGGACTGGCCTAACATCTGTAGCTAGAGATCTCTACAGGAATGTTCCAGAGACCATGATGATAAAAACCAGACTCATCCCCTTTCCCTCTAGGGTTGCCACACCCAGAAGGGTCAATTGGTTCTCTTCAGCAGTCTCAGTTTTTCTACTCAGCGTGCCTAGTGCTGCTTGTCGGTTTGAGTACTGGACCAGTTCCGTCTCCACTCCAGCAACAGAACTGTCCTGTTCTCCTGCCAAATCTGCTTCTCTTTCTTTAGATTCAGCCTCAAGTGATGCCTACCTGCACCCATAGTCCCTTAACTGCTGAGATGCCGGCTCCTAACTTCAGCTGCTTTTCATTCCAGAAACTGTCCTTGTTGGAGAGAGCCTAAGGCCATGGCTGCTCAAGGCCATACTTTCTTGCCTAGGAGCACATCCATGATGGGGCCGCAGACAATCCTGCCTCTAGAGTTCTCTCATGGAGGCCTGAGGTGTGTGTTGTAACTGGTCGTAGCCCAGCTTGTCCTTCTGAAGCACTTAGGTTCTGCTTTGTTCCTTGACCCTACAGGCCTGGAGCTCTCAACATTGCTTGTTTGTTTCCATCACATCTCTATGCTGTGATCCCACAATTACCTGTTTATGCCAGCATCGATGCCTAAATATAGTCAGCGACTTGAGAACAGGGATTTCACTCTTACCATTTTGTCCTAACTGAATCCTTCTAAATAAACGACTGTGTAAATAAAAGCAAGAGAGGTTGCCATTTTTGAAAGCAGTGGGGGCGGACACATTCCTAAAATCAGTTCAGTCTTTCCTCAGCCATATTTCCTTTTGGAATAGCCCCATAAAATCCGAGTTACCTTTCCTTGGATATATTTTAGGTATGGCTTCAAAGGTCTGTTCTTGGAAGCCTGAATCAAATTCTCACAGCACTGTATACTAGTTGTGTGATTAGGGAAAATACCATAACTCTTCGTGTCTCAGTTTACCAGGATAATCTAGCCCATAGGTACTGCCAGGGGTGAGTGAATGGGGTGGCACTGTATACGGTGGTGCCGTATAGGAGTTACTTAGTAAACTTTTACTTCCCCTCTCTTCTCTTTCTTTTTAGATTGAATCTACCCTTCCATAAGAACTCGCAAGAAAGTAAATGACAGTAGTCCACTCATGCTGAGCCATCTCAGTAGCTCTCACCTCTTTTTTTCTCTCCTCACATGCCCAAATCCACCATCGCCTGCCACTGAGCTGATTTTAGAAGGGAAGCAAGTGATTAAAGGCATCTGCTCAACCATGCAAGTCCTTGCATGCTACAGGCTTTGTTGGTCATTTGTGAGACATCCAATATGCCAGTGGCAAGGGGTGTGGCTAGGCGTGTCTGCGAGTGAATCAAAGGTGAGTATGTGAGGCGAATGTAACATTGCCTGATGGGTTTCAGTGAGGAGGGGGAGGAGCCAAAATTATTAACTTGGGCCCCAGTGAAAGGTTAGAGTGTTGATAGCAAGGTCCTTCACATATAGAGGAGAGGAAAGAGACTCCTGAATAAAGTCAGGGGTTTGGAAAGGGCCAGTGTTATTCTTAGAGTCCTTCCTGCTGATTAGGGGTGTTGCGCTCCCTGGAGCAAGTTTGATCTTTGCCATCAGGACATCTAACTTTTTCTTGTTGTTTCTTCTTTGCACACGACTACTTAACAAACTGAGACCAACAGCAGCCAACTGCAACCAACAATCAACCATCAATCCACCCCACTTCTAGCATTTATATACTCTCTGAAAAGTCCCAAGGATTCCAAATGTCACACAGTCGCAGAAACTTATCTGTAGCTGGCAAAATCACTCCCCTGCTAGAGCACGAGGTATGTTATAGTCAGCTGCTGTTAAGCAGCCCCATATCTGACTAGAGTGACACAATGGTTTTGATTTTAGGAACCCCTTTTTGGTTTTAGGAAACTCCATTGATTGATGGATGTAGGACCCACTTCCTACCAATGAAATGCAAGGCCAGTTTCCATATTCCTGAAAATAAGGGCATGCTCATGTGATCTACTATAGCAGCAAAGCTGAGAAACAGTTTATTTTGATAAAAAGGATTATTGTAGTACAGTCAAGCTAGTGACATCAGTGTCCATGGTTTCCAGAAGTGGCATTTGTGTCCTGTGAAGTACAGAAAATATTAACCATAGCAACCCAGAAAAAACAGGCATGTTTGGCTGTTCCAATCTCTTGACTTTCCTTGGTTCTGATTCGTTTATTTTTCTTTTCCTTGCTTTTTTCTCCTTCCTTCTTTGTTCCTTCCCTTTTCTCTTTCTTCTTTCTCTCTTTATTTATTTAATATACCTACAGTATAGTTAGTAACTGTATATTATTTATAACAATGATAAATCCAGTTTTTGCCTTCTGATAGATACCATGCTGGGCATGTGCTAGCCTATGAGAAGCAACCTTTCCAAACAACTGTATGTGAAGCAATGTTTTGAAACACATATTCTTCTCAGCTCCATCTTGAGGCAAGTTGGGTACCCTTTCATCTTTCTACAACGTGACATCCAGACAAGGATCCGGAGAAGCAGAGCTTAAAAGGAGGCCAGCCGTTCAGGTGGGACACCGCGAGCCGGGGCTTGATGACCACATGCGTCTTCTCACCAGAACCTGTTCTCCTGGCATGCCTGCCCAAAGTAAGTGCTCCAGTCAAGTGCGGAGGCGGTCATGTGGGACGACTGTGGGTGAGACTCTCTGTCCCGAAAGTCCTTCAGCCTCTGTGCACACTAGGACATTTGAAGAGCACTTTCTGTACCCTGCACGGGATATTTTTAGAGCCGAGGCTGCCTCAAAGTAGAAAATAAAACTCAACAGGATTTTTTAGCTTGTTTTTAATTTCTATGTTTCCTTGGCAGCTGTAATATTATACATAGTAAATATCTAGGGTAAACCAAATGGTCACATGGAAAAATGATATTTCACACCTCTATTTTGGAATTATGTGCAAAATTTGCCACATCCCTCATGTTGAATATCACATAAATTGCTAACCAGTTCAGTGTGGTGAACTACAATTAAATTATTACTCATTGTCCTATTGCATAGAAATATTTGATTTCTCAACTCAGATACAATATGTAGTAAAGGTTGCTGCTTCATAAGTATTTTATCACTGACTTATGCAAAGCTGAGAAAATCAGATTAACAATGGCTTCAGAGTGAACAACTGGAGAAATTAAATCCTCTGTCAGAAGCAACAAAACAAATATAAAAAGTAAAAATTTTTAATAGAAGAACAAAACTAAAAGGCCTCAGCTTCTCAGTTACGGGCACTAAAATCCTGGAGCCTGTGGCATATGTTAGCCATGTTAAAAGTCTCCCTTGGGGCTACAAAGGCACACTGACTCAAGCAGCTGGCTGGCAGCAGGACGCCCCACATCTTTACTTTTTTCCTCCCTACGCTCCCTCCCTGCTTCCTTCTCAAGCCCCTCCCCTTTTTCCGTCTCCCGCTTCCTCGTCTTTTGTTGCAGTCTTCAATCCTGATGCTCTTTCTTTTCTCCGTATCTCATTCTCCTCAGTTGTCTCAAGGTAAAGCTCACAGTGGCTATTAACAGCGCATGGTCTGAAAGCAGATTAAGGCTCCCCGTTCTGGCTTTCCATTGGCTAGCTGAGCGATCTTGAGTAAGCCACTTAACCTTACCTGATGCCTTTAGTGTGTTTTTAGATCAAGGTTCAGATGGGGAAACAGCACAGTCCCTCGGGAGACACCGGGAAATGGAAGTCTGAAGAGTGATCCAGGGTGGGTGAGCAGGCTGAGGAGGACGTCGGTTCGTTAACACGGCAGACAGATCCAGCTGGGGAAAGGGAGCACGGAGAGAGCTGATGGAGAGCCAGCGGAGGATTTCACATGCATGCACGAGGTGATGCTGCTTGTGATCAGTGGGGCCTAAGGTCTCAGAAGCGGAGTCATCTCCCCGGCCCTAAATCCAAGCACTTTAAACACAGCTTACCACAGCTCACTCAAAGGCAACAAAGGGCGTGTCGCATGAAACCTGGACAAGCTACAAATGTCCTTCATGGTTTGGGGGTAATTCTAATGGTCAGAAAGAATTTGGTATGGCACAGGTTAGACAAAGTAGCCTTGACCAAGCCAAGAAAAAGTTGGGATAATTAGTGAAGAGGATGAAGAAAAGTTAAAGTTAGTTTATAACTAGACATAAATTTTGCAACCTAAATCATGAAAAACTTGCTGTTAAGGAACCCCCCATAGAATCCTTGAAAGCTTTATGGTCCCTAAGGGATAAGAAGAAAAT
This sequence comes from Acomys minous, assembly GCF_964271855.1. Taxonomy (NCBI): domain Eukaryota; kingdom Metazoa; phylum Chordata; class Mammalia; order Rodentia; family Muridae; genus Acomys; species Acomys minous. The sequence goes on along the minus strand of NC_140491.1, from coordinate 50,576,531 downwards.
CTCTTGAATTGTTCCAGCCCACAAGCCACTTGCCATAAATTCAAACCCCAAACCATCAACTCCAAAGACTGTCCTCAGTGGAGCTTTGCAGTTCCATACTTTTTCATGGTGGGGCTCACTTAGCAATGTCTACCCACCTTTCGTTGGTACCTGGTGCCCAGCCTGCTCCATTTATTATTACTTGCCTCGTTCTAGAGGGCAGGTGGGTCTAAGAGGACAAATTAAAAAGAGGGTGCTGGTTCTGATAGCCATGTAAAAGTCACTGGACAAGGAGAATAGACTTCATTTCTTCCATTAAAAAACAAAGAACAACAACAAAAACAAAACAAAACAAAACAAACAAAAAACTTAGCTGGCCCCTGCTTTCTCAGCTTTTACCCCAAGTCTTTTATAGATAAATTTCCTCATAGCTTTGTCCTCTGTGAAGCAAGACCTGGGTGCTCCAAAGGCCAAGTAGCCAAATGACACAATCTTATCTTTGTCACGTGTGTGACACATATTTTGAAACTGAAAAATCCTGAGACATAAAGGCTGATTGCACACAGGAAAAAAAAAAAAAATCAAAGACTCAATGTAAATAATTAATTCAAAGTAGTGCTGTGTTCAATGGTTAACTTAACCGAAACCAGAAAGTGCAGTAAAATGACTCATTCAAAAGCTGGATTTGGTGTTGGATTTGGGAAAAATGTATATCAAAACCACTTAAAATACAGGTTAAAGTAACCATTAATATGCTTGATAGAACCTCCCTTTTTCTGTGGTGCTATGGAGATAAATGGGATTAGATTCCTGCCTGCTGAAAGGCGATACTGGGCGGGGGGCTGGCACTTGCAGGGGTCTGCTCCTGGGGCTGCTCCCTGGACTGTGCACAGAAACCTGGGCGTGAAGCACAGTCTTGCACCCTCCCTGTTCTGTTAAGCTGCTATGAACAGTTATCGTACTAAAGATATTTTGCTAGGGACCAGGAGACAGCTTGATGATTGGGCACATAGCTAGCGTGTACAAGGAGGGAGGGTGAAGGGGTGGGGCTGGAGGGAGAGAGTTTTTTTTTCCCTTACTTCATATTTAAATAAAATAGTTATTTTTTGGTTAAGTATAAACCTACAATTTAATTTTCTTAAACTCTGAGAACTTTGTTCTCACAAAAGAAAATATCTGTTTATAATTTAAGAATACAATGAACTAAAACCCTTGTTTTAATCTTTTTACAGTGTGTGTGTGTGTGTGTGTGTGTGTGTGTGTGTGTGTTGTGGTGCACACATACCTCTGTATGTGAAGTCAGAGGGTGACTCTGTGGACTCGTGTTTTGCAGGACCGTCCTCTGAGGCAGATCCCGTCATCCTAGGCGTTAGCTGTATCCACTTGCAAAAGATTAGATCCACTAAGCCCTGGACTGTTTCTATCCCCTCACAGAAGGGAGGGCAGGGGGAGGAGACCCACACAAGACCCAGCCCCCCCCTGCCACTTGTTGTACGCATCTCTACCCTGGCTGACCAAGGCGTGGAGGAGGGGCTAGAGTGTATTGGCTAGTATGTAAGACTAGGGGTGGGGTACTTTCAAGCTTAATAATTTTTCTGGGTGCTTAGGTAAATACACAGAATAACAAATAGTCCCTTAGACCTCTATAATCCAAAGTAGCCAAATTATTTATTGGACTTTTTGAAGAAACGAGAAGTGTTTGGACTAAGTTCCATCAACGAGTGGGAAGTAGGTTTTTTTTTGAAAATGTCTTAAGCCACACAGTTAACATTTAAAATGACAGCAATAATAATGATCAGACTGAACATGTAAAAATCATATCCTCCTGGGGTCGAGGCTTAGAATGACTTGCACTGTGCGGACCAAAAGAAATGTCTTCAGTGATAGACACACTCTCTTATGTGCGCCGTCAAGCATGCCTAAGCCACGTGTGTCTACTGAGCATCTGGGCCGTGCAAACGAAAAGCTAACCTTTAGCTCTAGTGAGTTTAAGGCTGCCTCTCAGCGGCCACCTGAGCGGTACTCAACAGTAGCGCCTCAAGTAAGCAGTGTGGTCCTTACAGGATTTTTTTTGCTGAAACGTCTAGGAGACATTCCTTTAAATTCCTCATTTCTTCATGCATGTAAATATATCTGCCTTAATTTCCTATTTGTACAAATATTCGCTGAATGTTTTCCTTATTCCTGGCACTGAGAATATAGAGGTAAGTAACACAGCCTGAAGTCCACCTTCGTGGACGTTGTATAGCCTTATGGACTAGGTAAATTCAGATTAAATAGTCACACAGCTGGTGGGACTTAATCAGAAAGTAGTATTATTAGCCCCCGTGGCTGATTTCTTTGAAGAAAACCAGGCTTACAACCTCTTTTAGTGTCTTTTGATTTCTCCCATGGAAATGACCTGTGACCTAGGATCTGAAAGATGTTTGTGACCCTAAGGAAGGATGGTTTTTAATCAACTGACACTACAGAGATGAAATGGGGTCAGCAGACAGAAAGCTGCATGTTTTTCATACTGACTACATCTGTAAACAAACCCACTAGTTCTCTTTAGAATGAAGGGGATCAGAAGCAGCATTAAAGCTGTCAAAACTGAAGACAGAAGAGCAAGCCCCAGGGTACTCAGGAAGTTTCCGGGTCCTTTTGACTCAGTACAAAGCAAGGCCTCTTGTCATTAAATAAAGTATAGAAGATACATGTGCCGCACACATGTGCACCACTTATAATCAAGAGGTCAGAGGTTGGGTGAATTACAGTTCTTTAAAGAGACACTTTTGAGATGTTCTTGGAAGAATACATTCCTACTGAATACTAATGTGGAAATAAACATGACGTGTCTCTTGAAAACATGCCATGTATAATGACAGTGACCTCTTATGTTCAAATTTTCCCACTTCTCCAAGATGATTATCTGGGAAACAGTTGATCCCAGGGTCCAAGGAACAAAGTATCTGAGAGGCTAATGCGTATAAATTAAACTCTTGTTTGCTTGTGGAGTTCCAATCTCCCTGGAAGTTTTAACTCATAATCAAGCTTAACTGTGAAATGATTTATGATAATTTGAAATTAATTAGGCACTCTCCAATGAGACTCCACTCAAGTATGGTGGCTCTGAATTAAAGTAGCATGTGACACTCCAGCTTTAGCTGCTGTGACTTTAAGTTGGGTTTTATCTCAGGATGGAACTGTCTCATCAAAACATCCTGAGCTGATAAAGACATCCAGGCAGGATTTCTCCCTCCTTCAAAGCATACAAAAAGAGTATGTAGCCAGCCACCTGGGCAACGGTCTATGACTCTCCCCAGACTTACGGAACAGTTCCAGCTGCCTGCACTTGCTCTTCTTCCCCATCTTTTGTTTTGTTTTGTTTTGTTTTGTTTTGTTTTTAATTTTCTTTCCCAGAAGTGCTTGGGAAGACCTGAGTTGAGTAACACATATATATTAAAAAGTAATATTGTATTTAAGTAACAGAGATCACTATATAATAGACTATGGTAGTCTGTGGGAGGAGTTGATACCCAAAGCCTTTGAGAATGCTTGGGTCAATGCATCATTGAAGGCTTTGTTTCAACCGCAAATATCGACACCATGTCTTCCCCTGGATAAGGCGTGGGAGTGAGTAGACACCGCTCCCCCCCCTCCATAATTCACCTCTGCTCATCTTCCAGGCCTTGGAACTTTGCCGATTGCACTGTCAAACCCACAGGCTACGTTCCCAGGTTTCCCCAGAACTGGCATTACTACTGGTGGAATTCCAGGGCCCTGCTGCTATATCATCATCATCTCTTCAAGTCTCTTGTTGAGTAAGTGTTTGTGAACAAAGAGGCTGAGAGAATTTCAGTTCATCTCCTGGCTGGTCATTGATGGCGGCTCTGCCTGCTCTTGCTCTACCTTACTTTAACATATAAGCAGATTGCCTACTTTAAACGCCTACAATGGTAAATTGTAAAGAAGACCTAAAGCACCATCAGTGTTCCAAAGTCCTCCTTTCAGTTTCCATGGGGTCAACTCATGGCCGCGTGATCTCATCTGCTCTCCCACCTCCTGGCTCCTTTGTGTGTTGCTGAACTTAAGAAAGTGAATGAGCAAGTTGAAACTGCATGGAACTGCCTCCTTGACCCTTCTCTCTCCGGGAAGAAGCAACAGTTAGCTGCTCTTGGAGTCCCTAGGCTTGTGTCTCTACTTTTCTTCTAGCACCTGCCACGTCTTGGGCTTCTCGTGTATTTTTCTTTTACACTGAATCTTTGAAGGTAGGATCCGTGAGTAATGCACCCAGAGTTCAATCAATATTTGTTGAATGGGTGAAAAGATATCTAAAGATACATTATAGTGACTAAAACCAAATCAGATTTAGATAAAATAGATCCACACCTAAATTCCAAATACTCTCTCTCTCTCTCTCTCTCTCTCTCTCTCTCTCTCTCTCTCTCTCTCTCACACACACACACACACACACACACACACACACACAAAGAGGACATGGGGAGAGGTCCCTCATTAATCTCCTGACTAGATTCTAAATCTAGTCCAAGCAGGAAATCCTTGGCTTACAGGATTGTGATGGACTAGGTAAAAAAGCACGTGTGAGGTCGCCTACCTGTCACGTGATTAGCACTCCCGGGCCTTGGTAATGCTGCAGCTACTTCCTGAGATCTTAGTATTTGTTGGCACTAGACTAAACAGGATACAAGCTGTGGGCCCCCGCACCCCCAGCCGTGTTGGCAGAATATCTAGGACTAAGGAAAAGGGGTTGGTTCATTTGGGCTCATGGTTCTGGAAGTGCATGGTACAGGCCACAGTCTGCATCATAATATGATGGGAAAGCAGTAAGGCAAATGGGCATTTATAGAAGAGGAGAGGTGGTCAACTTCCTGTAACTAACCTACTTCCATGGGAAAGCCTACCGACTCTCCTCTGAGTCCCAGTACCTTTTAAAGCCCATCACATTGAACCCACTTACTTTAGGGACCAGGCTTCAGTGTGCGGTTCATAAGTGATGATGAACTCTACTCAAGCCGTGGCACAAGCATTATCTTAATTACTTCTATTATTGGCGATGATTGAGGAAATCGGGTGATGTATTCAAGGTCACAGAACTAGTAAGAGATGGAATTAGGACTTGAAAACTTGGCCCTGGAACTTTCTGACTCAGAGGAGGAATCCTTTGCCATTACTCTTCTGCCTAGATTTTATAGTAATTACTTTGAAACCTTGCATAGACAAGTGATTTTCTTGAAATGTTAGGGCCAATGATTTTTCTCTCAATCACTTATTGAGAAATAGGCCATGTTGAATAACAAGGAGAGTTCATAGTAGAAAGGCAAACAATGGGGACCACATTTCTTTTTATCTTAAATTGCACAGTGATAGAATACACTGCTGGAGAATCAGTATAGTCAGGGGACGTGGAATGTACGCAGACTAATTTGTGACACTAATTTTAGCGTAGTGAGAAAACATTCCTAAATTCATCATTTCCATACGGCACTTACAGAAATAGTAGGATAAAAGAGATAAAACATTTAAGCCAGGAAGGCTGTAAATGACTGTAGTCCCCTCATTTGGGGTGGGAGATGGGAACCCCGAAGCAAGAGAACGCTAAGTTAAGACCAACCTGGGGAGACATCAATGTCTCCAAGACCACACTCGGCCCTAATTCAAAAAAATGATATAACATTGGTACATTTTTCTGAAGAAGTTTTTGAGAAGGCCAGTATTGGTAAAGTGTTCAGAACAGGGTCTGTCAAGCATGAAGCATGAAATGGATACTTCCTGGGAAACAAAGGCCGAAGCATAAAATAATCTCTGAAGTCACTCCCAGTGGGAGACAGTGTTTAACACTTGCTTAAGTTTTAGGAAAACACTCTAGCCAAACCTCTAAAGAATATGTATTTTCTTTTCTTTTCTTTTCTTTTTTTCCTTCCTCCTTATTAGACGTCCTGGCGTTTTCTAAATATATTAGTCACTATTGGAAAACTCCCACTAAAATACTCAAATTGACTGTTACAGTTTTCTCCAAATAAAAATGTTTAGATTTGCTCTTCAAGAAAATGCACCTCAGCCTGGCAAGCAGGCTTCAAGTTGGGCAAGCATGGCTGGTCCCTATAAACTTCCATGTTCCAGATACAGATTTACTGTAGTAGAGCAAAATCCGAGTCAAGTGTCTGAAGAACACGGTGTGACTTAGCATCCTTGTCAGTTACATTACAGCATGTTTGGAGAAGCTGCCCCCGGACCAGCTGTTGTGGGTATCTCTTGAGAGTCTCCCAATAGAAGCGTCTGTGAGGTCCCAGGAGGACAAGATCTTTGTGGTTCCCGCCTCTGCAGGCTCAGGACAGGCACACCGTAAGTCCTGACTGACCGAGTGTGGAATGGGGAAGAAAGGTCTATGCTATGGTGTGGTCTTTCTAGGATCCCAGCTTTGTGGTTATCATCATGGTTAAAGCTATCCCTAAACAAACGGCTGACTCCTGGATGTTACATGGAAACACTTTTCAAATTAGTTATGGCTAACAACCTCGATGAATATGGCGACTGTGAGCCAACTACTCCAGTATTGTCCTGAGCTAATTCTTCGGGGTCATGTCCTCTGGCAGAGATGAGGGACAAATGTGGGACAGAGCAATTGTTCCCTCCAGTTGCTCCTGACGTAAATATTTGCTAGACCGGAGAGGTCAGTGCATTTGCTGCTCATACACAGGTTCTTTTTTTTTCTTTATGTACTGTGTAGACTTTTCTTGCTAAGCTAAATGTCATTGATGAACAGTACGGAGGCCTCAAGGCTGAGCATGCGGGTGTCTGGGTCTCTGACCTCTGGCAGGATTGGTGCATGGTACTCTGACAGGGCTGTCCCACTCTGTTCTGCCTTGGATGTGGGGTAGGCATACTTCCTCAGAAATTCTCAGAGAGAGAGAGAGAGAGAGAGAGAGAGAGAGAGAGAGAGAGAACTATAGATGAGTTGTCACGTGGGAGCACAGCTCCAAGTACATCCATCTTTGGCCTCTAATTTAGGTTTACTCTCCCCCTCCCCTACCCCCACCCATGAGACAGGGTTTCTCGGGGTAGCCTTGGCTGTCCTGGACTCCCTGTAGACTAGGCTGGCCTCCAGACATCTGCCTGGCCTCTGCCTCCCAGAGTGCTGGGATTATAGGCCTGCACCGCCAAGCCAGGCTTCTGGCCTCTCAATTAAATGCAAGCAACTAAAGAACAAAATTGCTTCGTAGGTGTTTAAAGTGCCTCAGTTTCCCAAAGTTTAGTCAGCATGAACGAGGGCAAGAGCATACTTACATCTTGGGGCCATGCCTGCAGCAGGAAATAGCACTGTTGCATGTAGCCCTGTGCACAGCGTGAGGCTATCCCCGAAGAGGCCTGGCCAGTGACCTTCTGAAGTTCTGGCCTTTGTGTGACTGCAGCCAGAGCTGGGATTGTGACCAGCTGAAAGACAGCTGGTGCTGAGGAGAACAAAGGAGACTGAAGACAACTGGGTTACCAACCAGCCAGCCAGCCAGCCAGCCAACCGACCCCACCAGTAATGCCTGGGGAGCAGCATGGATAGGACACGGTGGTCGCCGGTGAGGGAGAGCTCGGTTCACATCAGAGCTTCAGTTAACTGGCCTAGCCTCTCACCAGCAGAGTGACTTTGGGCAAGTTATTTGCTTTTCCAGGCCTCACTTTCCCCATCTGCAGAATGAAAACAACGCCCTGAAGTCGTTATGAAGTCCAGAGATGATATATCTGTGTAAAACAAAGGCGTTGACCCGACCTAGAGTAAGGGCTCAATACAGATTAGACCTTATCACGTGCAGCTCGGGCTTGTACTCGTGGTGTGTTGGGACTGGTTTGTCTGCAGCCAGTCTCACAGGGGCCGGCTTCCGAGCCTGAATTTCTGCTGGGGGGCACATCATAGAAACGCACATGTGTATAGGAAAGGCTTGGGGCTCTCCCAGAAATGTGCTGAAGAAGGGTCATATCTGTCACTAATTGTGAGTTATTTGGCAAATTTAGTGTCACAAATAACAAAGAGAATTGGTTTTTTTCTTGTCTCTGCTCTTACTTGGCAATAAGATATTTAATATATCCCACACTTACTTATTCATAATATGAGGCAATTAAAAAAACTCCATATAACAGTGCATTAAAAAACAAAAATAAAACCAAAGAAAGCCCTGCCCCCCACCCCCAAAACCCTAGACCATCTGAAGAGCAGCTCCTTTCTCACATAAGAATATCTTGTCTTTAAATATCAGGTCAGCCTGTATTGAGGGTTGGGAGTGAGGTAGCTCTCTCAATAGTCTACAAAGATCTGAGTTAAAAGCCCATAGGCAGAAGGATTTCTGGAACTTCCAAATAAACCCCTGGTCAAGAACTCATAGGCCCTGAACCTGCTAATGTGTCAGCAAGGCCAGCACATGCCATTGAGAAAGGGTGACACTACAGTAAGTGTGCTATATCTGCTGGCTTGGTTAGAGAGGGCGGTGATAATGGACATTTCTTCTATTTGATTATTGAAACTCAGAGTCGGCAAAGAACTCATCAACCTTCTAGCTCCTCTCACAGGGGTCACCTAAGACCATTGGAAAACACAGATATTTACATTATGATTTATAACAGTAGCAACATTACAGTTGTGAAGTAGCAATGGAAAATAATTTTATGGTTGGGGATCACCACAACATGAGGAACTGTATTAAAGGATCTCAGCATTAGGAAAGTTGAGAGCCACTGTTCTAGACACCCAATGTCAAAATACCTAATGCAACCTCATTTACAAGTTACCCAGGCAGTAGTGGTACACTCAGGAGGCAGAGGCAGAGGCAGAGGCAGAGGCAGAGGCAGAGGCAGAGGCAGAGGCAGAGGCAGAGGCAGATCTCTGACTTTGAGACCAGCCTGGTTTATAGAGTTCCAGGACAGCCAGGGCTATACAGAAAAACTCTATCTGGAAATAAATAAATAAATAAATAAATAAATAAATGAAGGAATAATAAATAATAAATAAATAAAAGAAGGGAAAAGAAAGAAAGAAGGGAGGATGGAAGAAGGAAGGGAAGAAAGAAGGAAAAGTAAGGAGGGAGGGAAGAAAAAAGTTATTTAGGAATATAGGACACATGTTTTTTATTGTCAGCACATAAATCTCAGCAAACAAGATTTCCCTAGAGTCAGGTGGTTTGGGTCAGGAAAATAGTCATTGCTGTATTTTCATGGAGTCTAGATTTATGTTTTGACCAAGGACTAGAATTCCCCCACTTCTCCCTAACCTCCTCACCCCTACCAAAAATGGAAAAGTTCCTGGAAGCCATTGTGACGTGTTCTTCTGTAACTGGTCTATGTAGCTGGTCTTTGCTACTCTCTGGGTTCTTCTTTTTCCCACCCTTAATCTTTCATCCACTTCCTCCCTAACACTAGATAGGAGAGAAACAAGGATAGAAACAAAGAGAGAAATTAGAAAAATCCCTGAATCTAACTCCTTTCCTTTTGTTTCTTCTTTGACCACGGCCACTAACAAGATGCAACCAGTCTTCCTAAAGGACCACCAACCACTAATTCCTCCTCTTGGGGGCCCTTGCATTTATCCACCCTCTGAAAAGTTCCCAGAATTCCAAACGTCACACAATGGCAGAAATTGTCTGCAGCTGGCAAAACCATGCTTCTGCTAGAACAGGGAGGCAAATCATGGCCAGCTGCTGCAGACAGCCCGAAGCAGCCCCACAGCCCCAGATTAAAGAAAAGTACATTCTTATAATATCTCTGTGGTTTTTCTTTTTTTTAAAGGAAACCAATTCTTCAAAATGTCACTACATGTCTATGATAATAGGTCTCAGAAAAGCACCCTGGGAAGCCTACACTCATCTTTCCAGGGGGTGTGGGTGCAGGAACCAGAGACTCACTGTGTAGCCCAGGCTAGCCTCAGTTTCCCTAGTGCTGGGATTAGAGGTATCTATGTCACACCTAGCTGGAAAGATGAGTCCTTATTCTAGGGTTTTGTCAGCTCCTATACTTGGCCAAGGGAGGAGGTACAAACTAAAGTGAGATTTAGCCTGAAATTCCAATCTGACTTCTTCTTACTTGGAAAAGAAAGTGTTTTAGGGCAACCATTGTGAATAGTTCAGAAATAGAAAATAATAAGTTCTGAATCAAAAGACCATAGTTCATAGGGAAGAAAAAAATTAAAAAAGAAAAAAATTGAATTTGATGGTTGGAAAGCTTGGAGTTTGGACCTTGGCTTCCAGCGGGATCACGGTGGGACTCTCAGCTTGTCTTACTTCGGATAGGGACTTGGGTAGATAATCTAATCTTTTAGATGTGTAAGGACAACCTTACATTTATTTCTCCTATACAGACTATATAGCACAGAATAAAATGATTGCCAACTGTTTGGCACAGATGATCAGTGAGATAGTGGAGTCAGCCATTGCCAGCCTGGTTCTCTTTGACTTGCCTGCCTCTGTTGCATTCCTGGCCTCACTAGCCAGCTCAGGACTTGCTTCCCTTTTCTTTAAGCCCAGCACATCTGACTGTTTTTCCCTCCTGTGAAATTAAGCAACGTAGAGAGTCCTCAGTTAGAGGAACATGTTAAAGATGTTTTAAAACTAGAGGGTCGAACGTTTTTTGTGTATTGAGCCTCCACTTCCTGTATGTACCCCCAAAGTCTGGCTTCCAAGTTCCCTTGGGTCTTCTATCTGCCTTGTAGCCAGTGGCTCTGAAACCCAAAGGGGTGACATAAAACAGATGGCTGTACCTAACCTGCAGGGTTTCTGATCCAGGAGGTCTCAGGTAGGACCCGAGAACTTGTATTTCCCATGACTTTACAGGTGAAGTTGACTCCGAGGACCACAGTTTGGAGAGGCTACGGAAACCAGCCTCCTGGCAGTTTCGCTCCCTGGCAGAGGTCCCCCACAGCCCTTCGCTGTGGGTGAGTGCCAGGGCCTCTTGCTGCTTTTCAGAATGCCCCAGCTGGGAGCTGATGCAGCAGCCTACAGTTCCCTGACCCCATCTAATACAAAAGGGCTGGTTACAAGAGGGGATTGCAAACGGGAGCTAAAAACAGTTTGGGAAAAGAGTTGTTCAACTAGTTACATATTTTTAAAATGTGGAACTCTGATTTATTAGGATAGGATGTGCATTTTGTGCTTTTTTTTCCCCTAAATATCAAATATAGGGTAAATTTCTCTTAATCCGTGGGCTAAGGTTTTATATCAAGCCCAGGTCAGCAGCCAAGACTCAAGGAGACAGATGCTTGTGTTGAAACCAACTCTCTGACTGACTACAGGCAGAGGCGCCAAAGGAACGCCCTCTGTTTCTAGGCCTGGAAAAGACATCCAAGTTGTCCTAACTGAACTTCATCACCCTGTATTGAGGAGTGTGGTCCACATGCATCTTAGCTTGTCCAGGAAAACGAACAGAGCTCACGCCCAACAGCATGGGGTTTCCCTGGGTTCCTTCCTCTTCCTTTATTGTCAAGCTGGGATTCTGCTTTTCATATCCACCACCGAGATGTGTCAAATCCAGCAGCGGAGAAACCTGAAAGGCCTGTCTGGGTTTAGTCTCCAACTTTCTGAAGCTAAAGAGGGCGGGATGCATTTTTGGCCTCCTGACTGTGAGTGGGGACAGGGAGGGGACAGTGGAGGAGGCCTGGCCACTTAGGAGAGCTCTCACACATCTTAGGAGCCTCCAAGCCCGAAAGCATCTTCCCAGGGTTGCCACATGACCAACATGGAAACCAAGAAAGGAAAAAAGGAAGCTAAGGATGAAGGAAGGCGAGGTTTCCCTTTCTGTCTCCAGTTCCTCTTCCAGCACAGGAAGCAGAAGAAACAAGACCGGATAACATCAGCATCTTTGGTTAAAAGGGAGACAGAAACAGAGGGCATATGAGGCAGGAAGTAGCAGCCTGGCTGTGATTGGATGGGCAGATGCAAACAGGGCATCCTGCCCTGATACCTGAGGAAGCGCTGCACAAATGAGTGTAACTTTGGTAGCAGAGTTGGACCCCAGATCTGTAACTTGACCGAATTCAAATAAAAATGTCAAACATTGATTTTATGCCACATACGTGCTGTGGGAATTGATAATGCATCGCAGACCTTATTTTCAAGTGTTTTACTACCGAGGGAAAGACACTAAGTAGTCTGTAAACTAAGGCAAAATGGAACTGTGCTGCCAAAGAGAGGAAAACAAAGCTCTCTATGAGACCTGGGTCTCTGCCTACAAATGAGCTCATGGCCAACTCTGGAGCCTCCACAGAAAGCTTAGAGAAGACTCTAAGTAGGGGTTATGCTGGGGGGTGGGTGCGGAAGAGCTTACCAACTCACGGTGGAAGCAGCTACTTCTGGCTAGCCACTGTGGCTCCTGAGGGCACTTTTCAGATTTGGTCTGTGTGTTTGGACCCCTACTGTTCTCAGGGCTTTCCTTACTCTCAGTCCTATACTTAAAGATAACAAATCCCTCCCTCCCTCCCTCCCTCCCTCCCTCTCTCTCTCTCTCTCTCTCTCTCTCTCTCTTACACACACACACACACACACACACACACACACACACACACACACACACATTTGGGTAGTCAAAAAAAATATTTCATGTACAAGTTCAAGTTCAAGCTGTGGAAGACAGGTGCATCTGTGTTCGTGATTGCATAACCCCAAACTGGAAACAGAAAGCTAACAGGTAACTGTGAAACTAATATGTTCCTTTTGAACTACCAAGAATTAAAACTGTATGCTTGGTCTTTGGGACATGATAACTGGCAGTTTTCTAAGTAGCAGATGCCTTGATACGGAGTCTCTCGAATTGCTATGAAAAATAGCACAGAAAATATCAATACAACTTAAGCCACAGGTGCCTGAGGTTTGTTTGTTTTTTGTTATTCTTTTATTTCCTGATAAGTGGGTCTAGAAGTACTTCCTGAACACCTTCAAAACAGAGTTTTTGTTTTGTTTTGTTTTTTGTTTGTTTGTTTGTTTGTTTTTGTATGGAAGAAATAGCTAGTAAACAGCTAAAAACCGATTTTCTTCCATCATGGAGCGGTGGCCTAGAGGAAGCTTCTAAGACAGAGGCTATAGTCATCAGTGTACGTCTCCAACCCTGTAGCCATGTGGTCAGGAAAACATGGCAGGAGGTGTGTGCTTTTCTTTTAGGCCCAGCCTTCTTAGATGAGAGCGGGACGTCTTCGTTTTCTCTTCCCCATCTGCTGACTGGCTGCAGATGGCAGAACCGCTCGGTGGACATAGCATAGATCATCAAATAAGGAGAAAGGCCTCTTCCCCACCAGAAGCAATGAGGTGGAACTAATGAGTGAGAAGCCAAAGTGCGTTGTTTGGTAGGCCCTATTGCTCTTCCCAGCCGCCGGCTCCCTGAGCAGCTACAGGGCTCTTCTGCAGTGAGCTTCCCGGAAGGAAGAGCACGCTTCCTGTCCACTGCTAGGATGTGGTCATATGACTCGCTTGGCTACTGGAATGTGGATAGAAGTTGTAGGCATGGATTCAAGATGCCTCAAGGGTGGTTACAGAATCCCACTGTTATTCTCCCCTTGTTCTGAAGGTAGCCTGTCTAGCCTACATCCCGGATGAGGAAGACGTTCGCAGCAGAGGTGTAGCCGGGCCCCTGGGATGACATAGATGACGAACAGAAAGAAGCATTGCTGTTTATGGGAGAACAGTAATGAAGGTTGACACATTGTGCTAATCTATTGACTTTTTTTTTTCAGACGCATTTTTTATATCGATTTTTAAAATTAATTTATTCTTGTTACATCTCGATGGTTAACCCATCCCTTGTATCCTCCCATTCCGTCCTCCCTCCCATTTTCCCCTTACTCCCCTCCCCCATGACTGTGACTGAGGGGGACCACCTCCCCCTTTATATGCTCATAAGGTATCAAGTCTCTTCTTGGTAGCCTGCTGTCCTTCCTCTGAGTGCCACCAGGTCTCCCCCTCCAGGGGACGTGGTCAGACACATTCTTACTATCAGTCCAAGTTAGTCTTAAACTTGCTGGGTAGCCCCGAGTGACCCAGGACTCATGGCGCCCAGCCTCAGCTTCTCAAGTGCTAGGATTACAGCCAGGCATTATCACAGCTGGCTTTGACATTTCGGTCATTATCTAAGATAGCAAATGATGGGACCCTGACTACGACACTGTGAACTGGGGAGAATAAAGTGTGTGGTAAACTGGAGAGCGGGAAACAGCGAATCAGAGATCATAAAATGATTTTTTGTTTAAAAAGTAGAGTTAAGCACAAATGAATGAAACGAAGTCTTATTAAGTATAAATTAAAAATTGTAAACTGGTAAAGTTATAAACTAGTAAATTTGATGATAAATCATTAAGTTAATGGACTACCCTTCCGGCTCCACCGACACACTGGATTCCTTCTGCCAACTGAGTATCCCTGGTAGATACTAAAGAAGGGAGTTAAGACCGGAGATGGAGTGATGTCCACAACAACTTCTGTGTTCCTTAAGTTTCTTATTTTGAACGATGATTTGCGGGGCTATAGTATTGTGGGGGGATTCATGCGATGGGCAGCTCCATGGATACCTCTGCCCCTGGTCCTATGGTCCATCTGCCAGCTAGCCCTGACTTTCCAGAACCCACCCACGCCCAGCAGTACCAGAAGCTAGAGACCAAGTGTTCAAACGCACGACTCTGCGTGAGCCTACGGTGGACACGTCACACCCAACCCACATGTTTCTACGACCCCAGGGTAGTCTACCCTGCCCACTGCCTCCTCCTTCTGGGATGTCAGGAGAGCTCAATGCCAAACGGATGCAGGAAAGCCAAACACAGAAACAGATGATGGAACTGCTCATCCTTGCACAAGGCTAAATGCTATGTAGCCTCTGAAAAAAGGGATAAAGTCGATTTGGAGTTTACAGCCCTTGGATATGGCATACCTATGGAAAGGCTGTGGGGTGGGGTGGAAAGGAAAGCTTGTGATGACTGTAACCAGCTAATACCCGGACATCTCACATCTTTCTTGCTCAAACAGGATAGTAATAAGTAAGGGATGAGAACTTAAAAAGTACAAATTGTCATTTAAAAATTGAAGATATGCTCTAGTAGGTTAAAAAAACAAGACTTCGTATTTTTCTTTACCTTGTTACAATCAAGGAACTTGTGTCTAAAAGCAATAATTTAGCTGGTTGTGGTAACACACACCTTTAATCCCAGCACTCAGGAGGCGGAGGCAGGCAGATCGCTGTGAGCTGGAGTCCAGCCTGGTCTACAAAGTGAGTCCAGGACAGCCAAGGTTACACAGAGAAACCTTGTCCGGAAAAGTAAAAAATAAAAACAATAGCTTTATGGGAAATGTTACTTAGTTATCTAATTGTTCGTAAACTAGAGAATAAAAGGCCATGGCGACATCTGACTGAGTTACAGAAGAGTGTGAGGCTGCAGCCGTCAGTTCCACCGTCCTGCAAAGCTTCTCTGCTGCAGGGCTAGAGATTCCTGTATTTGGTGCCACGTGCCACTTGGCTTTAAGCAGTGATTCATTGGCTCTCTCACAATATGCTTTTGCTGAGGTCTCACTTGGGTGACACTGATCGCGCGGTCCACGAACTCCATCCGGCAGATGCCCCGCCCCCTTTTTTGTATTGTAGTTGTCCCTTTTATCTGAAGTTTTACTTCTTAGGGTTTCAGTCACCCATGGTCAGTCGTGTCCTGAGAATATTAAATGGAAATTTCTAGATGCTAGCAAATCATAAGATTCATATGGCATGCGATTCCAAAGTATGTCACGGAACCTTCAGTCACCATACTCTGTCTTTTCCAGAATGCAAATCATCTCACCCTGATCCAGCATATCCATGCTGTATAAGCTGCCCTCCCACGAGTCACTTAGTGCTTTCTTTGCTTACTTGATTGGGATACTGTGAGCTGTCACAGGCAGCTTTGGTAGACTATGGATCTTGGCATGTGCGCCTCTGGGATAAGGGAGCAGTACTGTACTTTAACTTAGCAGCTTCTTGTGACCTTAATGGATATTTTCTAGACAAGGCAGGTGAGTGGTGACAAGTGCATGGCTCAGGTCTTCGCCACATGCTGCCTTACATCACATTAGGCTGAGAGCAAGCGACATTCCGGAGCGACACAAGCTGCTCTCAACGCGAACGATCTGGTGAGCAGTTTAATGTATAGCAGTCCAGCAGCGTTAGCATCTGTGTTTAATTAAGAAATTAAGAAATTAAGTTAAATGTGTGACAACTAGGAAGATGGTGTATGGTATGAGGTGGCTGTAACCTTGGCAACGGTACCTAAAGCACTATGCCCCTGGCAGTGGACAAAGCCAAGGACCAGCCTGTGTGATGCTTATCGCCGTGGATGTCAGTATATATGACAGGACGGAAGATCATTCGGCAATACTTGCTGCCTCTTTCTTTCACAAAACGTGGTTGACAAAGTCACCTGGTTAGTGCCAAGAACACATGAAAATGTTTTAAAATACAACAGCACATGGCGTATTTCCTATAACATGGTACAGGTCCCAGGACTCAAACTTTACGTTTGTTGAAAATGTTTTATATTTGTATTACTATTACTCTCAGGTCAAGTCTTTATTTTTCCCCAAGGAACAAACTGGAGTGGATGATGAGGAAAGAGTCTGAGCAGGAGGCCATAAGAGTGAGGAAGTGCCTGGTAGGGAGACAGGAAACTAAATATTGATCTTTGCTCTTTCTGCAGGGATGCTTGTGTTTTTAAGACGTCATCATGGCCGCGGTACGAGGGTTCATGTGACCTAGCACTCAGCTGTGGTCCTTCTCGGTTCTGAAAGAACACTGTGTCTGGGCTTCAGCCGACAACAGAGGAAGCTTCTAAGGTAAGTCTTTATGGTGAGAATACCCCTCTTCCTGTGTTATATAAGATATATAAGATATGAAGCACTCTGGGAGTAACAAAAGAAACTGGCTTTAAAGAAACGACACAACCTAAACATGCAAGTAAGCCTTATCCCCGCCCCCCGCCCTCCCCCGAAACAATATTGAGAGAAAAACATTTATCTGAAAGGCACCATTGTTCAAAGCACTGCACATCTCTGTCTTGAGATGTCTTCAGATCTGAGATTGGGGTCTGTAAACCACCTGGGACTAAATTCTTTGTGTTTTGCCTCAGTGTTTAGCCCTGACACAGGTTAACTCCTTCCTTCCCTCCCCTTTGAAACAAACGCCAAAGAAGTAAGACATTTAAAACCATCCAATCTCAGTTATTTACTCATCTGCTGGTTCATTTGCTTAGGAACTACTGACTGAGTTGCCCTGCAGACGTTGAGGATCCTGAGACGAACAGACAGACACACTGCCTCTTCTCATGAAACTGAAGTTATTGTAACTGATGTTCTAAGACTGACCCAACCCGCTCCCGGTTCCCATGCTGAGAGGCAAATTCATCAACTGCTTGCCAGATGGGCTAAGCAGTTGGAAGTAAACGGAGGCGGGACTGAGCCAGAGGCCTGAGAAGTGGTGAGATTTGTAGGTGGGCAAAGCGACATTTAAGCACACGTCCAGCCTTAAAGGAGGTGGGCACCCTGCCACCATTGGGAGTGCTGGAATGAACAGGCCTCACTTTTGGAGGGTAATTTTGGAGCCAGAATCAACTGGGCAGAGCTTCCTTTTCCCACAGCAAAATTGTTCTCTGTAGGACATGAGGCTGTGTCCCTAACCAGCTTGGTAGCCACAAAAATAATGCTTGAAAGTCCAAAAATAATCTACTGTTGTCGGGTTGCCCGTGACAGCAAAATGTTTTATCTCATCTGGTAACGCTCACTAATTGGTAGCTGACGTGCTCTGGTTGTTTTGCTTGCTTGTTTGGTTTTTTTTACCTCAACACACACACACACACACACACACACACACACACACACACACACACAGAGAGAGAGAGAGAGAGAGAGTGGGGCGAGGGGGTAATTCTCAATACAAACATCTAGATTGTTGTATCTGCAAGGCCCTGGTAGTTCCAATATTTCCTCTAGTGAGACCTCAGCACCACTTGAGAAATGCCCCCAAGGTCCTGATGAAGGGGGCGTCACTTGGAACCACTCGCCCCACGACGATGGACAGGCAGGGCACCGTGGTGAGCTCTTCTTGCTTTTTGGCAAGAGAGTGCCATCAATCTTGAGAAGGGGTCTGCCCTGGCATACCTGCTGTGGGCGTGGGATCGAGTCGTGTCCTGTCGGCTTAGGGTGAGCATGAGGTTAAGGAGGTAGCCCTCCCACCCCACCCCCGCCCCCGCCATCCCAGCCCCCACCCTTGTGATGATGAAGTGCTCTGGGGTGATATTTTGAGACCACACACTTTCCTTGTTTTCCAACATTTTGCTGCCACAGGAACAACTCAGCCTGGTGAGATTCCACCAACATGCTGTGTCATCCATTAGCACATGACATATTAGGAAGAGTTTGATTCCACCAACATGCTGTATCATCCATTAGCACATGACATTTCAGGAGGAGTTTGAAGAACTCAGGGCTCTATGAAATGATAGGTGTTATTCAGACGTTATAACTGATTAACTGCATTATAATAAAACTTTCATTAAAAACTGTTATCTTGTGGGAAATAAGTAGATTTCCCTTGATGTGGCCGAGGAGTAAATAGTGCTAAATAAATCAATTACTAAAATGGGTAACTGTTATGGTCAGGTTCCTTGCCTCCCAAATATTCTTATTCCTTTGTCTTTCATCTTTCTTTCTTTCTCTCTTTCTTTAAGATTTATTTATTTATTATTATGTATACAGTGCTCAAAGAAGGCATCAGATCACATTATAGATGCTTGTAAGCCACCATGTGGTTGGTGGGAATTGAACTCAGGACCTCTGAAGGAGCAGTCAGTGTCCTTAACTGCTGAGCCATCTCTCTAGCCCTGTCTTTCATCTTTCAATGCCAGGGAAGAACTACCAGTCCAAAGACTCTGTGAGGGGCATGGATAACCAAATATTCCTTAGAGCCATCAACCATAACTATAGGTTGGGTAGATTAATGTTAGATTTTACTTTTTAAAAGCCACACTGTGGTAGCTTTTATATGAATGTAATCCCTTTTATTGAGTCTAAACATGAGGGCCTGTCCTAGAGACTTCCTGCTGTGATATAGTCCATGGGGTAATTGAATTAGGGTAATAGGGTTGAAACATTTTGTAATTTAATGAGTTTGTGGATTTCTTATTCCCAGAATTATAAAAGAACCTCTGTGAATGTCAAATTCAGTAATTATCACACTGAACAGAATTTGGCTCTATTTAACCAACTGGCAGATTCTGTAGATAACAACATGATTTGATATTTATAAAAAGCCTATCCTCCACCCCTACTCTTAGAAACAGAAATTAATTAAGTTTAAAGGTTTTCACAATTTTGTGAAGAAATTCACTTTTCTGGAACGTTTTTAGTCTCTAAATTAGACATTTAAAAAGAGAGGCCATTTTCAAAATATGGATTCTTCAGCTTTCTATGAAATACAGTGGCTGGTTGTGGCTCAAGATACTAACTGGCATGCATTTGATAGAAGTTAATGGATGATGGTGACGACGATGATGATGAAAAGCAAAGTCTCTTCAGTCTTAAGAGTAATAAACACCTGGATTCAGGGGAAAGAGGTGAAGTCAAGGTGTAGTGAAGCTGAGGCATTAAATTCTGGCATTAAGTACACATGTGGATTGATTTGAAGAAGAAATACAAAAGTGTCATTTTTTTACATTCCTTGAATTTTTCCCTACTAAGTACTGTTGCCAAATGTGCTAAGATACAACAGTAGCCCACGTTTATAGTCTTGATATTTATAAGGGTATTTCATCCAGGCCAGCTGCTCTAGAAGATGTAAGTATTTTCCCTCTTTGAAAGATGAAGATACAAACTAGGCACACCTGTAGCCCCAGCCCCCGGGAGGCAGAGGCAGGCGGATCTCTGTGAATTCGAGGCCAGCCTGGTCTACAGAGAGAGTTCCAGGACAGCCAGGGCAGTATAGATAAACCCTGTCTCAAAACAAACGAGAGAGAGAGAGAGAGAGAGAGAGAGAGAGAGAGAGAGAGAGGCAGAGAGGCAGAGACAGAGACAGAGACAGAGACAGAGACAAAGACAGGCAGGCAGGCAGACAGATAGACAGATAGAGACAGCGAGAGACAGAGAGAGGAAGACACCTGGGACCACAGAGTTTAGGCAACAGCCTACAGACTAATCTGGCTGAAACTCAAATGAACAACATGGCTGTAGGATCTGAGAACTTAAGGCCAGGCAACATTGCCTCCCAAAGTGTGCCACCTCTTCACCCGGGGCCAGAGAGACTTAGAGCTCTCCTTACAGGAAGAGTGATGAAAGCTTCGTTTGAACACAAAGACTGCAATCCTTGGTACAGCTTTTAAGCCAAGATGGAGGCTTGTTACGTGGCGAAAATGACCTGTGCAAAGCATTCCCCGTGCTACTAGCAGACCCAGGAGGACCGTGAAGATCCTCCTCCCATCCCTATCTCTGGATTTAGCCAGTGACGGATGTTCTTCCCAACTCAACAACATAAAAAGCAAATAGCATCCTTTCTTGGCAGTGGGAACTCGTTCAATACTTGTTCTGCATTTCTCCCTCAGGGCCAACGTTCCTGGCAAAGGAAACGAAGGCAGATAAGAGCCATCATAGACAGTATGAAATGGCTTCTTATCTGAATCCCTACGCTCACCCCACCCCCTTTAGTGCCCTCACAAGACACTCCAGACTCATGGGATTATCTTTTCTATGACTCATGGGCGTTCCTTTTTCCATCTGTGTTCCCTTTCCTTTCAGGGCTGAGCTCGGATGACGGAAGAGGGGAAATTCACCCTGTAGTTTCAGGTGAGCTTTTACTGAAACCCAACGTGGAGACTATTGACCTGAAGGGAAAGTGGCTTAGCTGCTTTACCTCTGCAGCAAGTTCCATAAAAACACAGCCCAACTGTCATCTACCCATCTAGGCAATTATTGCATCGTGAAGCACTGCAGTCAATAAGACCCTAAAAGAAGCCACGTGCTGTCCCTTCCTTCAAGACACTTGTGCTCTTTTGTACAATGTGTGGCTGCTCCTCTGGGCCAGCCTAGGACAGGCTGGCCTTACACCTGCTTTTCTGGTATAATCATAAAAAACACCCTATTTCATCCTCAAATTCATTTCTATTTGGATGATAAATACATACCCAAGTAATAATTCTTCTCATTAGATGATGTTTTTTTAAAATTCTTGTGCTTCTTGGGTGTAACTAAAAAGCACAAGTAGTAAAGGTCCCAAAACAGGGCATGGCGTTCTGTTTTATTTTGGAATAATTATTTCTGCCACTCAATGTAAACTTAATCAAGTTCATTGGGGAAAAGGTTACATTTGGTTTTATGTTATTTTTAAAAGTGCAGCTAGCATCCAGTGTCTGTAGGGCAAGGTCATTAAGAAACCGAGGAAATGTTTTTGGAGAGGAGCAAAAGGCAAATTAGGACCCAGGGACCCTTCTGGGCAAGGGAAGTGTCAGGCAGAGTAGCCAAGACAATGGCTGGAGGCCGTAATGTCACCAGCCTCAGGGATGAGGGATGTATCACTGTGGTCCAGCACTTGCCTAGCGTGTGTGATGGCCTAGGTTCCAGCCTCAGTATTGCCAGAAAGGGATGAAAAGTGGAAAGAACTGGAAACTATGACTTGTGGTTGCCTTGACAATTCTATTTGGGTCATCAGTAGTTCATCATGAATGTCATAGGGGCTCATGAGGTCCCACCCCTGCCCGGGGGACTCTTGGCAGTTAATGGTTGCTTTGGGAAGGAGGTGGGTCATTTTTTTTTTTTTTTTAGTGCCACAGTCACTGGTAAGGTGGCATGCTTCATAAGTAATACCCTATCTACATAGGCAAGCCAAACCCAAAGGATCACAGAATTAGACAGTAGTTGAGCATAGTGGTGCATGACTTTAACTCTAGCCCTCTGGGAAGCAGAAGCCAGACTGGTCTATATAGTAAGTTCCAGGACAGCCAGAGAGCCTGTCTCAAATAAAGAAAGGCATGAAAATAGCAGGGAAGAAGGCCGTTAGAAGGAGAGAAGGGGAAATGAGAGAGAGAGAGAGAAAAAGAGAAAAAGAGAGAGAGAGAGGGAGGGGGGAGAGAGAGAGGGAGAGGGAGAGAGAGAGAGAGAGGGAGAGAGAGAGAGAGAGAGAGAGAGAGAGAGAGAGAGAGAGAGAGAGAGAGAGACAGAAGTGTGAATATGCTCAAACTCCATCATGCACATGTAGTAAACGATCAAAGAATGAAACAACAGACGGCAGAGTGGGGCCTCTAAGCCTAAAGTCTCGCAGGCTCCACCTGTTCCCGGTGACTCCCTGATCTCTCCCGTATTCCTTTGTTCCGCTTTGTTTTGAGGCCAGTCTCCTGTCCTCTGGCTGGCCTGGAATCCCTGTGCCGAGGGTGATCTTGTGTGCCACCACACCCAGTTCGTTTTTGTTTTTGTTTTTGTTGGCCCAGGAGTTAGCACCTAAGACTTTGTGCCCGTTAGTCCCCAGCATTCTACCAAATGGAGCTACATCTCCACCCTCCCTTCGCTGTTTTAAGTTTAATCTTTATTATTATTATTTTTTTTAGCTGTGTGTGGATGTCTGTGTGTGGGCTCGTGCGTACGAGTGCGTGTTGGTGCCTTGAGGAGTTAAAGGCGTTGGGAACTCCTGGCGCGGTGTCAGCGGTGGTTGTGCGCTAATGGACATGGCTACGCGGAAGAGCAGTCCGCACACCTAACTGCTGAGCCGTCTTCCCAGCCTCTGGTGTTCCGCTATGTTA